>NC_056735.1:1687940462-1688044666 GCF_019279795.1 Protopterus annectens
CTTTTGGAGTTGCAAATGCTCATACAGACTTTGGTGTGCCCTCAGAGTCAAATTAGAAAAAATGGGTTATGAAAAATCTACGCTTTCATGGCAATTCACCCTCCTTCATATACCCCCGGTAGGCATAGACATTAAGAATACTAATTTTCTAATAACATCCTTTATGCTGATAAAATACTATATCACCCTAAATTGGAAAGATAGATCAACCCTGTCATGGAATGGACTTAAACAGATAGCTGGGAAGCATTTTTCTGCTCACAAATATTTGTGGTATTCCATGAGGCTAAATCCTTCACAGAGGGATACATGGAAAATGGTGTACGAATGTATTCTAACATAATCACACAGCATTCGAACCTCCTGTTTAGGAGCTCTAACTAGATGGGCTTTGTATATAGTTAGTATATGTAGAGGAATTTCTGTTTGTACATATCTTTTAGTCATGTTGTTGGATATGATTTGTTTTGTTAAGATTAAAAAATCAATAAAAAGATTTAAAAAAAAAAAAAAAAAAAGAAGCAAAGTGATAAAAGTTATGCGAAATATGTTTTAAGCTTTTACTTCAACTGTGTGCAGTCAAAGTAAGCCAGCAGGAACAGAAGTTATGCTTGCACAAAACATGTAGTACAGAATTTACAAAAACAATGTGAGGAAATGGAAAATCTGTGGTCTGAGGCAAGGCACTTGTACTGTACAGCAGAGAGGACCACAACTGGACACTGGAATTGAAGATGCAGTGTAGATGAGGGAAAATAGGATGGGGGTTAGTAGCTGTAAGGAAATTGACATGATGTGCTGCTTTATGAAAGGGGTGGGGTGTTCCTGGAATGTAGTAACTGAAATACTATTAGTGTCAGCAAGGTAAAGATAGTTAAGCTAGGGGACTGACGTGCAGTTTCATGAGGAGTGAGTGCATTTCTGTTTCCCTCTTGGCACCATTATATTTGTTTTAAATGTACAAATTGAAGTGGCCATGCACCCAACAAACTTCCTTGCCCATTGCCTCACATATTTTTAAAAACTAAATTGCTTTACATCCTTGTATCCAGTTTAGTTAGAATTCACTTATAAAACCAAAAGCGAGTGTCAGAGTCCTCCGAGGCCGAAGGTAGGAATGCATATTAGTTTACAAGTGGAGAATGAAGGAATTAAACCTGTCTGTAGATTGAATGCATGTAGCTCATGAGCAGCTTATAGGCTTAACCTTGTTTGCTGTAGCTGTAATGCCAGCGCTGATATTCACAAAACAAATCTGCAAGGGTCAGACAGATGACTGTTTTCCTACATCAGGATTCATACTGTTTCTCGTATTTAACTACAGCAAATGCAGTATGACTGAGCCTTACCCTACACCCACTCCGGTGAAAACCGGTGTTTGTCTTGTATATTAGCGCAAACACACAAATTTGTGCTCCTTTCCTTAGAAGTCAGTGAAACTGAAGCATAATTGGGACAAAAAAAACCCCCTCTCCGCTCTACAGGAAGGCTGCTATTTGGTATTTTACTGGTGGAATTCTGACTTCTTTCAGACAAGCTACTTTAATTTGCTTATTTTTGTCTTTACAGTACAGCAGCAATCAAAAGGTGAAACCATCACCCCTCTTGACCCCAAACTAACTGGTTATCAGGTGCACACACAGACTTTCTCTCTCACTCACTCCATTTACTGTCATTTGATTGTTGACTCGCTAAATCCACAAGGTGCTATGACGACTTGTTTTTTTTTCGCAACGTAGGCAAATGGAAAAATGAAGGGAGTCAAACATAGGACTTGCAACATAATGCACTAATTCTCTTAAGTAATCTGGCAGGTAGATCACAGCCATTGTTGCTACAGATTAGCCATGATGCACTTTTCAGGTAAAATGACAAGTAATTTGCCTACCACAATTTTAAAAAGAAAAAAAAATTACGACATTGGTTGTATGGACTAGTTAAAACCATTTCTAAAAATAATGCTTGTGTATGGTATCTTTTTTTTTTCATTATTATATTCCATCACTTACTAACAACCTTTGGACTATATGACTTACCATTTGAAATACGCAAGGTTTCCCTTTTGTTTTTATGTTCTATTACCTAGATTGAAGTACCAAAGTGACAGCAGCAAGCAGTCTACTGCTAAAAAATGTGCTTCAAACTAACACCCGTGTCATTTGTATGGTCAGGATAAAACAGACCAACATCTGTGTGTTCTCTTCATGCAGCTTTATTATGTACAAAAACCTCAGGATTGAGGCTTAATCACTTTAACGTAGATTAACTTAAAGTAACTATCACACTCATACATGCTCACCCTCTGGCTGCACTCTCCAAACAACACTGAAGCTTTATGTGCTTGCTATTTATATGTACGTGCTGTCCCTGAAACACTTCTTAAAGGTACAACATACATACTATTCTACATCCTCCCCTCTTTGAGAAATTAGTCCGGCATTATTGACTATATTAATTGACATGCAGTTGATAATTCTTTGCCATGCAATTATACAGAACTAAATGCATATAGGCAATTCTGTTAAGTTTGCTGTGTATTTCACACTAGGTCTGGAATTATGACCCAATCGTGTGACATGGAAATTAGAACTAGATCTAGCAACTGGGGCTCTTTCTGTTGAATGTTCAGCTTTGTGGACATCGGGAACGCCGTCAGGAGCAGAAGTAGAAGTTGACACTATGTCCTTCAAAGATGCATCTGCAGTCCTAACATATGGGTTGTCCTGTCTCAGGCAGCCCTTCGGTCGGCCGGATTCCAAAGTCTGGGTCTGGCCTCGGCTGATGTCGCACTTCACCCGACGTCATAGCTGCTGTGAATTGGGTATAAAGGCATCAGCCTACGCCATTTTCCTCAGTCTTTCTTGCCGCCCGGTGCCCGAAGCAGAAGCTGTTCGCAAGTGCCGGTCGGTCAGATCCAGAGATTACTACTACCGAAGACTTCTAAAAAGCTAAGTACCCCGTTGGGGACTCTTTCTTGCCTCAGCTGATGTCAGAAAAAGTAAATGACTATTTAACTTGTGGGAAACAAATACCTCATAAGGATTTCCACTCTTACTGCCTTCCTTGCTTTGGCCCAGACCACGACGTAGCAGCTTGTCTAGCCTGTGCTTCCTTCAACCGACTGACACTTAGACATCGGGCGGAGTTTGCAGAGGAGTTTTTTGGTCCCGCTTTTGCTTACAAAATGCCGTTGGAGACTCCGACTTCACAATTAGCTAAAAAGCGTAAGGAAAAGGACAGACCCTCGCGGTCTGCGGTTTCGGCCGAAACCACGGTTAAGCCAACCGCGAGTGTCTCTGTTTCGGCTGAAACAGAGTCCACGGTTCTTCCTTCGGCCAAAAGCATGCCTCCTATAGCCGAGGCCTCACACAGCATGGCTGAATCTGCTACTGAATTTTCCCCTGCTGTAGCAGGCACCCAGGATTTATCAGATACTATTCCTTTAGACATATCTACTCCTGCACGTGGAGCTGCTAGGCCCCCTGCATCTATGTCTATCAAGGCTTTTTCTAGGGCTAAAGCAGCTAAATCTTCTAAGGCTTTGCCTGCTAAAACCCCCTCACACAGGCGTACCTCTAGTTCCCAAATGTTCAGCCTGGCTGAGGATCTCATTTCTTTGATCAGGGGATCCCAACCTCACCCTGACAGGGAGCCTCAACCCCATCCAGAGAAGAGGCCTAGAGCAGAGCCCCCGGATCCAGTTTCTACAGACTATTCCTCGGATGATTCAGAAAACTCAGAACCTCCAGAAGGCCCATATTCCCCTTATGAGGATTGTGATGCAGAAGACTCAATTCCTTCTGCCTCTCCTCCTGAGGAATTTTCTTTTGGGGAAACCTTACATGCTATGAGAGAGCATTTTCAATGGCAGGGCCAGGATTTTTCAGATTCAAGGAAAAGGCTAAGGACCTTTTTACATTTACCACAGCATAGGCCTTTAGCCATTCCTCCAGTACTAACAGTTGTTGATGATGCATATAATGATGCTTGTACTGCCCCTGACTCTCTTCCCCCGGCCAAGCCCGACAGATATTACAGGGTCCCAGACACACACTTTCACTTGTATAAGGCTCCTATTGCAGACCCTGAAACCATTTCACAGGGCCCCAAAGCTGTAGCAGCTGCCTCTGCCAAAAACCCCCTCCCCTCTGAAAGAGAATCTAGAGCATTAGAGAGATGGGGTTAAAAAGTTTATACTTCTGCTACTCTTTCGGCTAGGGCCTTAAACTGTCAATTCCACATGATTCAGTATCAGGAATTTTTGTTAGACCAGCTAAATAAAAAACTGTCCTCTCCTGAACCTATAGACCGTAAGTCCCTTCAGGATTTGGTACATAACACTCAGCAGTCAGTAATCATTCCTTAAAATGCGGCTGTGATGCACTGGAGGCTTCCTTTAGATCAGCTATGACTGGAACAGTGATTCGAAGGCATGCCTGGTTAAAAGAACAATCCTTACCAGACCATGTTAAGTCAAAACTCCTAGATGCTCCCATGGAGAAACAAAGTTTGTTTGGTTCCCCTGCACAGCAAGTGCTAAAGAAGGTGGAAGAAAAAGCAAAATCTGTCCAAACAGTCAAGGATTTCTTACAGGTCCAGCCTCCAAGGTTTAGTAGAAATTGGCCTTCGAAGCATTGGTCCTTTCCAGACACCTCCAGAGCACAGAGAGGCAGAAATAGGCACCCAAGAGGCAGAGGTCAATCAAGAGGTGCCTACAGGGGACGTCAGTGGCAGCCTAACAACCAGAGAAGTACTGCCACAGATCCAGCTACGACCACTTCCACAGGACAGACACAATGACTTGGCTCTGATACCGCCTACCAGGGAACAACTGGAAGCACCCTTAGGCGGAAAGCTAGCCTTATTTTCCGTAAACTGGCATTACATTACAGGAGACAAATGGATTTTACAGACGATAGACAAAGGCTACAGGTTTCACTTCCACACTCTACCAAAAAAGAGAGGAATGCCAAACCTACCACCAAGCCAAAAAACAAACGCTCTAGGACAAATCAACCACCTACTAAGGATGAGAGCTATAGAAAAGGTACCTCCCATGGAACAAGGGCAAGGATTTTACTCCAGACTTTTCCTGGTACCAAGAAAAGAAAACCAATGGAGGCCTATTCTCGACCTGTCCGCTCTGAACACATATCTCATTGTTCCAAAATTCAAAATGCTGACCCTACAGCAACTTCTTCCCATGCTGGGCAAGGAGTCTTGGCTGGTGACTCTAGATCTCAAGGAGGCATACCTGCACGTCCCTATACGACCAGATTGCAGAAGATACCTCAGATTTCTTGCAGGATCAGAGCATTATCAATTCTCAGCATTGCCCTTTGGCCTATCTACTGCGCCCAGAGTATTCACGAAATGCCTGGCATCAGTAATTGCTCATTGCAGGCTTCAGGGAATTCAGATTTATCCATATCTGGACTACTGCCTAATACAAGCGGACAACAAGACCAAATTAACAAAAGATTTGGAAAAGGTTATACAACTACTGCAAGCCCTGGGATACACAGTCAACATGAAAAAGTCAAGGCTGGTACCATCCCAAAGGATAACATTCTTGGGTGCAGAACTGGACACATCAAATCAGATGGCATTTCTCACAACAGAGAAGCAAAAGCAACTACCACTCTATTTCATGGCATTAACAACACAGAACCAGCTTACAGCAAGGAAAGTCCTGCAAGCCCTGGGTTACATGGCATCCTGCATAATATTGATACCACATGCCAGGCTACATATGAGGAAGTTGCAATGGTACCTAAGGAATGTATGGTCTCAACACAAGCACAGTCTAGAAGCCCAGATTCCAATAATTCCATGCCTGAAACAAGAATTCTTGTGGTGGGCTCAGGCCTGTCAGATGAACAGAGGACTGCCTTTCCACAAACCTCACCCAAGCCAGACTATCACCACGGACGCCTCAGACCTAGGCTGGGGGGGGCACACATGGTGGACAAGTGTATACAAGGCCTATGGACTCAAGACCAGCTGAACCTTCACATAAATCTAAAAGAGATGCTGGCAGTAAAACAGGCACTACAGACATTCATACCTTTTCTTCAATAGGGTCATTTGCTGATAAGGATGGACAACACCACAGTCATGTGGTATGTCAACAAACAGGGAGGCACACACTCATACCCTCTATGCCGGATGGCAATGGACCTGTGGAATGTGGCCCTGAACCTCAACATTCAACTCCAGGCCAAATTTGTGCCAGGAAAAGAAAATATACTAGCAGACACCTTAAGCAGAACTACCACGGATGCCCACGAATGGATGCTGCATCCAGACATTTTCAAAACCATTACAAAGAAATGGGGACTACCAGAAATAGATCTATTCGCATCCCCACACAACCACCAATTGAGGAAATTCTGCACAAGGACTTACCACCCTCTTGCTTGGAAGGTGGACTCCCTATCCTTCAGTTGGGAAAACCTGACAACGTATGCATTCCCACCTCTTCCTTTGATGCACAAAGTGCTACTGAAGATCAAAGATCACCCAAGGATCATCCTGATAGCTCCAGACTGGCCGAGGCAGCATTGGTACCCGCTACTGAGCAGTATGTCTCTGACACACGCATGGCCTCTACCTCTGGTTCCTTTACTGCTAACACAGAACAACTACAAGATCCTGCATCCAAACTTGAAAGCACTACAGCTAGCTGCCTGGAATATTACATAAAACAAAATAACCCAGATTTATCTCAGAGGGTTAAGTACATTATCCTGGAGGCTCGCAGACCCTCCACAAGGAAGAATTATTCAGCCAAATGGAAAAGATACCTCATTTGGAGTGCAGCAAAAGGAGAAAATGCATCATTAGCAAACATAGCTAACATCCTGGAATACTTAGCAGAAATTTTCCATAATGGCCTGTCTTACTCCATTAAGATTCATGCATCAGCAATTTCAGCAGAATACAAAATGGATCCTCCAGTCTTCTCTCATCCTCTACTCAGGCAGTTTCTGAGAGGAATTAAAAATGTAAAGCCTCCAAGGAAGCCACCTTTGCCTACATGGGACCTTTAACTTTGTGCTGGAAAAGTTAACACTTTCCCCTTTCGAGCCAGCAGCAACAGCAGAATTACAGTTCTTATCTTGGAAAACTGCTTTCCTGCTTGCAATCACTTCAGCAAGAAGGGTTTCTGAATTACAGGCATTAATGGCAGTACAGCCCTTCCTTATCTTCCATCAGGATAGAGTATCCTTGAGAACCAACCCTACTTTTATGCCAAAAGTGGTCTCCAGGGTATCATTGAACCAAACAATCCACCTACCAGCATTCTTCCCCAACCCACAGAACAGGGGGGGAAAGATTACTACATACCTTGGATGTGCACAGGCAATTGCGCTACTATCTGGACAGAACCAAGACCAACAGAAAAACTGACCAGCTTCTGGTAGCATATGCAACAGGAATGGAAGGAAAAGCAATTTCAAAACAGACAATCTCAAAATGGATAGGAAATTGCATTAGATTTTGTTACTCTTTTCATGGAAAAACAACTCCAGAAAACATCAGACCTCACTCCACAAGGGCTACAGCCACTACTACAGCTTTCCTACGAGGAGTGGCTACCAAAGACATTTTAGAAGCTGCTACTTGGAGCTCCGTGCATACATTTGCCAAGCATTATAATCTACCTTTATACTCCAGATCCCGATCAGGTTTTGCAACTGCTGTCTTGCAAGGGATCTTAACTACACCATAATCATCTTAGTGCCTCCTCCCCCAGTTTGGCTATGGTATTCTACCCATATGTTAGGACTGCAGATGCATCCTTGAAGGACATAGTACAGTTTTGTACCTACCATAAATGTAGATGTCCGAGAGGTATGCATCTGCAGTCAGGATTACCCACCCTCCTTCCCCTCTGTGGTACTCCTAGGGTAATTGCCCATCTTGTAGCTAGCTGGGGGAATCTATTATGGTGTATTTGTTTGTATATATGTATATACATGCTTATATTGTTTGCTCTCTACTATTTGGAATCTTTTGCATTTATCCAAATTTAGCCTTCCTAGAGGGCACCTGGCATCTGGGGCAAGAAACACTGAGGAAAATGGCGTCGGCTGATGCCTTTATACCCAATTCACAGCAGCTATGACGTCGGGTGAAGTGCGACATCAGCCGAGGCCAGACCCAGACTTTGGAATCCGGCCGACCGAAGGGCTGCCTGAGGCAGGACAACCCATATGTTAGGACTGCAGATGCATACCTCTCGGACATCTACATTTATAGTAGGTACAAAACTACTTTCTGCAACAGGAACACTGTCTGGATTGCTCTGAGATCTAGAGTTTGTATCATAGGAACAATGCTGCGATGTGGATTCTGATACAGGAATATGTCTGCGATTTCTCTTGTAATCCTACTTGGATCTCGGCTTAGCACATGTACCTGTTACTTGACCAGTCCGGTCAAAACCTTTTGCGGTTTGTATCCTCACTGTCTCTCCTCCTTTCAGTGGATGAAGAAATCTGCTTGATTTGTCATAGCTCATCTTCTGGAAAGAATGCTTTCTGAATAGTTGTGCTCTGATTGTTCTGTTCTTAGCTTTAGGCCTCAACAAACTGGAACTGATGGGCAATGTTCTGGTTTGCCTAGATAGAAGTCTGAGCAGTCGAGCCAAGTATGTAGTCACTGGTTATATTTCTGAGTGAGTAAATTAAAAAAAAACGTCAGTATTATCATGCTTTGACTTCTGTAGTAATTGCTTTGATGTTCATCGTGTTATCCTGCTGCAGTCATCACACTTTGGTTATCCTATTGTCAGTCGGTCCCGCAGTCTGCCTGGAATTCCAAAGTCTTGGTCCGGCGTCAGTTGCTGTCACTTCTTCCCTGACGTCAGTGCGCCAGGGGTATAAATAATGCATCCGACACCATCTTCTTCAGTCTTTCTTGCTGCGTGGTGCCCGAAGCAGTTCGCAAGTGCCGGTCGGCCGACTCCTGAGATTTTCGAACTAACTCGAATTTCAGACCGAAGTCTTCATTAAAGCTAAGTACCCCATTGGGGAAATTTTTCTTGCCTCAGGCCGATGTCAGAAAAAGTTAACAATTGTATTTCTTGTGGGAAGTGAATACCTCACAAGGATTTTCATTCTTAATGCATACCTTGCCTAGGCCCAGACCACGACGTCACTAGTCGTTTTTGTGCTAGGTTTAATAAGCGTATTATAAAAAGACGCTTTGATTTCGCACAACACTACTTCGGTAGAAAATTTAACTACACTATGCTGTCGGAGCAACCAACTACCGGCGTGCACAAAAAACGCAAGGATAAGGACAGGCAGCCTAGACCCAGGCCAGACTCAGAGGGCTCGGCTGGTCCGGTCTCCGGTTCACCGGTCTTCAGTGAGGCTCCGACGTAGCCCCTGACTACCGCAGATCTGGAACCCGAGACCGCTTCGGAACTTTTGGTGGTGGAAAGTACCAGGCCGACGCAGACATTTTGTTAAGCTCCTACCGACGACACTGCTGAAAAAGATGGTGCTGCAGAAACACCTTCGGTTTCTGAAGGCGTCTTCAGACAGACTACGCTCACCATTAAAACGTATCCTGAGACGAAGACTCCTATTAAACCTAAAAAAAAAAAAAAAAAAAAACTGTACTTCAGTCCCCTGTTCAAGGCCCCATGCCTAAGAAACAGATGCTCAAAATGGCTGAAGATTTGATCTCTTTAATCAGGGGTTCCCAACCCCCTCCTGACAAAAGGCCTAGACAAGAGGAAGATTATGCATCCGCTGAACAAGTGTCTATTTCCTCAGGCTCCTCTGAGGACCAAGATTACTCCTTCTCCCCTTATGAAGATTCTGATGCTGAGTATTCCATTCCCTCAGCTTCTCCCCTTGAAGATTACTCCTTTGGGGAAACTTTACACACTGAGGGAACATTTTCACTGGGAAGGTCAGGACTACTCTGACTCTAAGGAAAGGCTGAGAGAGATGATGTCCTTCATGGATGCATCTGCAGTCATAACAAATGGGTTGTCCTGTCGTCAGGCAGCCCTTCGGTCGGCCGGATTCCAAAGTCTGGGTCCGGCTTCGGCTGATGTCGCACTTCACCCAACGTCATCTCTGCTGGTCTTCGGGTATAAAGGCATCAGCCGACGCCATTTTCCTCAGTCTTTCTTGCCGGCCCGAAGCAGAAGCTGTTCGCAAGTGCCGGTCGGTCAGATCCAGAGATTACTACTACCGAATACTACTTCGAAGACTTCTAAAAGCTAAGTACCCCGTTGGGGACTCTTTCTTGCCTCAGCCGATGTCAGAAAAAGTCAATAACTGTTTAACTTGTGGGAAACAAATACCTCATAAAGATTTCCACTCTTACTGTCTGCCTTGCTTAGGCCCAGACCACGACGTAGCAGCCTGTTCGGCCTGTGCTTCCTTCAACCGACGAACGCTTAGGCGTCTGTCGGAGTTTGCTGAACAGTTTTTCGGCTCAGATTTTGCATACATTATGCAGTCGGATCCTCCAACTACCCAAATTGTTAAAAAACGCAAAGAAAAAGACCGACACTCGCGGTCCGCGGTTTTGGCCGAAACCACGGTTAAGCAAGCCGCGAGTGTCTCTGTTTCGGCCGAAACCGAGAAAACTGGTCAATCTTCAGCCGAATCCATGACTACTACTGAGGCTCCTGCTACCTTACCTGAATCTGCCTCAGAAATTTTGCCTACAACTGTGGTTCCTAGTGATTTATCAGACACCATCCCTTTGGATGTCTCTACCCCAGCACGTGGTGCTGCTAGGCCTCCTGCAGCCATGTCTATTAAGGCCTTTGCCAGGGCTAAAGCAGCCAAATCTGCTAAATCAGTGCCTGTTAAGCCCCCTCACACAGGCCCACTTCTAGTTCACAAATGCTTACTCTGGCAGAAGATTTAATATCCTTAATTAGGGGATCCCAATCTCACCCAGACAGGGCCTCTCAGCCCCCAGAAAAGAGGCCTAGAGCAGAGCCCCCCGAACCAGTGTCCTCTGATTCTGCGGATGACTCAGACATTACAGACCAGCCAGAGGCTCCTTTTTCTACTTATGAAGATTCCGATGCTGAAGAATCCATTCCAGCTGCCTCTCCACCAGAGGAATTTTCCTTTGGGGAAACCTTACACGCCATGCGAGAACAATTCCAATGGCAGGGACAAGATTTCTCAGATTCAAGAAAAAGGCTTAGGACTTTTCTGCACTTACCACAACATAGGCCCTTAGCTATACCTCCTGTACTGCCTGTTGTGGATGATGCATTTAATGATGTCTGCACTGCTCCTGATTCTTTACCTCCAGCCCCTGCCAAACCAGATAGATTTTACAGGGTGCCAGACACTCATCACCACCTATACAAGGCCCCACTTGCAGACCCCGAAACTATATCCCAGGGGCCTAAGGCAGTAGCCTCGACCACAGCAAAAAACCCTATTCCTTCTGAAAGGGAATCCAGGTCCTTAGAGATGGGGAAAAAGTTTACACCTCTGCTACTCTCTCAGCTAGAGCTTTAAACTGTCAGTTTCACATGATCCAATACCAAGAGTATATGCTTGATCAGTTAACTAAAAAACTGTCCTCTGATGAATCTTTAGATAAGAAATGTGTATTAGAAGTGGTGAATAACATCCAACAGGTTAGTAACCATTCCTTAAAATGTGGCTATGATGCACTGGAGGCTTCATTTAGATCAGCCATGACTGGCACAGTGATAAGAAGGCATGCATGGTTGAAAGAACAGGTTTTACCGGATCATGTTAAAGCAAAGCTATTAGATGCTCCTATGGATAAGGCCAGTCTGTTTGGTACACCTGCCCAGCAGGTAATGAAGAAAATGGAAGAAAAGGCAAAATCTGTACAAACAGTTAAAGATTTCTTACAGGTTCAGCCCCCAAGGTTTAGCAGGAACTGGCCTGCCAAAAATTGGTCCTTTCCTGACTCCACAAGATCCCAAAGGGGCAGGAATAGACGCTCTAGAGGCAGAAATCAATCCAGAGGAGGTGCCTACAGAGGACGACAGTGGCAAGGCAATAACCGAGGCACAGACACAACCACTGCCACTGCAACAGGACAATCACAGTGACTTAGCTCTGACTCCGCCTACCAGGGAGCAAATAGCAGCACCATTAGGCGGAAAGTTAGCCTTATTTTCGAAAAATTGGCACTATATAACGAAAGACAAGTGGATTTTGCAAACCATAGACCAAGGCTACCGGTTCCACTTCCACACCTTACCAGTAAAAAGAGGAATGCCAAACCTGCCTCCAAATCAAAAAATAGAAGCTCTGCAGCAGATAGCAGAATTAACAAAGATGAGAGCTGTGGAAAGAGTACCAATAACAGAACAGGGCAAAGGATTCTACTCCAAACTCTTCCTAGTACCAAGAAAAGAGAAAAGTTGGAGACCTTTTCTCGACCTGTCCATCTTAAACACATACATCATTGTCCCAAAATTCAAAATGCTGACCCTACAGCAACTTCTTCCCATGCTGGGCAAGGAGTGTTGGCTGGTAACTCTAGATCTCAAGGAGGCATACCTGCACGTCCCCATTCGACCAAATTGCAGAAGATACCTCAGATTTCTTGCAGGATCAGAGCATTATCAATTCTCAGCATTGCCCTTTGGCTTATCTACTGCGCCCAGAGTATTCACAAAATGCCTGGCATCAGTAATCGCTCAATGCAGAGTACAGGGAATCCAAATTTATCCATACCTGGACGACTGCCTGTTACAAGCGGACAACAAAAGCAAACTGACAACAGATTTACAAAGGGTCATTTACTTGCTACAAGCCCTGGGATACACAGTCAATTTACAAAAGTCAAGGCTGATACCATCCCAAACAAGAACATTCTTGGGCGCGGAATTGGACACAGTAAAACAAATGGCATTCCTAACTGCAGAAAAACAAAAAGAGCTCCCTCTTTACTTCTTGGCATTAACAAGGCAGAACAAACTAACAGCAAGAAAAGTTCTGCAGGCCTTGGGCTTCATGGCATCATGCATAATCTTGGTCCCACATGCCAGACTGCATATGAGAAAGCTTCAGTGGTACCTAAAGAATTTATGGTCTCAGCTTAGAAACAGAAATACCACTAATCCCATGCCTAAAACAGGAGTTCCTATGGTGGGCTCAAGCATGCCAGTCAAACCCAGGCTTACCCTTCCACAACTTTCGAGCAAGCCAAACCATCACAACGGACGCCTCAGACCTAGGATGGGGGGCGCACATGGTGGACAAATGCATACAAGGTTTGTGGACTCAGGACCAGCTGCACCTGCACATAAACCAAAAAGAAATGCTGGCAGTAGGCAATCCAAAAATTCAGACCATTCCTCAAAGAAGGCCATTTGATGATAAGGACAGACAACACCACAGTCATGTGGTACATCAACAAACAGGGAGGCACTCATTCATACCCCCTATGCAGAATGACTTTGGACCTTTGGAATCTGGCTGTCAGCTACAACATCCAGTTACAGGCAATATTTGTGCCGGGAAAAGAGAACACCCTAGCAGACATGTTAAGCAGAACCACCTCAGATGCTCACGAATGGATGCTACACCCGGACATCTTCAAGGCCATCACAAAGAAATGGGGAATGCCACAAATAGATCTATTCGCTTCCCCACTCAATCACCAGCTCAAAAATTCTGCACAAGGACATTCCACCCACTTGCATGGAAGGTGGACTCTCTATCCTTCAGCTGGAAAGGCCTGACAGCATATGCATTTCCACCTCTTCCCTTGATGCACAAGGTACTACTGAAAATCAAAGAGGAACGTCCAAGGATAATCCTGATAGCTCGAACTGGCCAAGACAACACTGGTACCCATTGCTGAGGAGCATGTCTCGGGAGAAAATGTGGTCAATACCCTGATGCCTTTGATGTTAACTCAGAACAACTACAACATCATGCATCCAAACCTAAAAACCTTGCAACTGACTGCCTGGAACATCACATAGCAGCAACTAACCCAGACCTTTCCCAAAGGGTTAAAGACATTATCCTTGAAGCCCGCAGACCTTCAACAAGAAGGAACTATGCAGGAAAATGGAAAAGGTTTGTCATTTGGTGTACTGAAAGAGGAAAAGATGTGTCGAACATAGATATTGCTAACATTCTGGAGTACTTGGCAGAGCTTCTACATACAGGCCTGTCCTATTCCTCCATCAAGATACATGCATCAGCTATTTCAGCAGAATACAGCTTTGATCCACCTGTCTTTTCACATCCTCTACTCAGGCAGTTCCTCAGAGGGATCAAGAATGTAAAACCTCCTAGGAAACCACCATTACCAGCATGGGACTTGAACTTTGTGCTAGAAAAGTTGACACTCCCTCCGTTTGAACCAGCAGCAACAGCAGACCTACAACACCTGTCATGGAAAACTGCTTTCCTACTGGCAATTACCTCAGCAAGGAGGGTTTCGGAACTACAGGCCTTAATGGCAGTGCAACCCTTCCTAATCTTCCATCAAGGTAGGGTGTCCATGAGAACTAATCCTACATTTATGCCTAAGGTGGTATCCATAGTGTCTTTAAACCAGGCAATCCACCTACCTACCTTCTTTCCCAATCCACAAAACCGAGGGGAAAGAATGCTGCATACCTTGGATGTACATAGACAGTTACGCTACTACCTGGACAGAACCAAAAGTAACAGAAAAACTGACCAGCTTTTTGTAGCCTATGCAACAGGAAGGGAAGGAAAAGCAATTTCCAAACAGACAATCTCCAAATGGATAGGAAATTGCATAAGATTCTGTTACTCCTACCATGGAAAACCAATTCCACAGAACATAAGACCTCATTCTACAAGGGCTACAGCCACTACCACAGCTTTCTTACGAGGAGTGGCAACCAAGGACATTATTGAGGCTACTTGGACCTCCGTGCATAGAGTTGCCAAGCATTATAATTTACCTCTATACTCTAGATCCCGAGCAGGGTTTGCCACTGCTGTACTGCAAGGGATCCTAACTACACCATAATTTTTCTTCCTCCTCCCTAGTTTGGCTATGGTATTCTACCCATTTGTTATGACTGCAGATGCATCCATGAAGGACATAGTACAGTTTTGTACCTACCATAAATGTAGATGTCCGAACTGGATAGCATCTGCAGTCAGGATTACTCCTCCTTCCCCTCTGTGGTACTCCTAGGTATTTACCCTCCTAATAGCTAGCTGGGGGTCTCTTATGGTGTATTTGTTTGTATATATGTACATACATGCTTATTTTTTGTTTGCCTTCTACTTTTTTGGAAACATTGGCATTTATCCAAAATTTAGCCTTCCAAGAGGGCAACTGGCATCTGGGGCAAGAAACACCGAGGAAAATGGCGTTGGCTGATGCCTTTATACCCGAAGACCAGCAGAGATGACGTCGGGTGAAGTGCAACATCAGCCGAAGCCGGACCCAGACTTTGGAATCCGGCCGACCGAAGGGCTGCCTGACGACAGGACAACCCATTTGTTATGACTGCAGATGCTATCCAGTTCGGACATCTACATTTATGGTAGGTACAAAACTGTACTTTCATCGTGCATACAGCTGCAGTAATCGCATATGGGTTCTCTGCTGTCAGGCGGGTCCTGGTCGGCCGAATTCCAAAGTCTTTGTCCGGCGTCGGTTGTTGTCGCCTTCTTCCCTGACGTCAGTGCGACAGGGGTATAGAAGTCACAGCCGATGCCATATTCTCCAGTCTTTTTTGCCGCGCGGTGCCCGAAGCCGAAGCAGTTCGCAAGTGCCGGTCGGCCAGCTCCTGAATTTACGAAAAATTGGAAACCGAAGTCTTCTTTAAAGCTAAGTACCCCATTGGGGAAACTTTTCTTGCCTCAGACCCCATTGGGGAAACTTTTCTTGCCTCAGACCGCTGTCAGACAAAGTTAACAATTGTATTTCTTGTGGGAAGCAAATACCGCATAAGGATTTCCATTCCCTTTGCATACCTTGTTTAGGCCCAGACCACGACGTCTTGGGCTGTCGCTTCTGTGCAACTTTCAATAAACGCACTATTAAGCGTCTGGCGGAGTTCGCCCAACATTATTTTGGTAAAGCCTTTGATTATAAAATGTCGTCTGATACTCCGACTACTGATGTCCTTCAAGAATGCAAATGCAGTCATAACATATGGGTTGTCCTGCCTCAGGCAGCCCGCGGTCGGCCGGATTCCAAAGTCTGGGTCCGACGTCGGCTGATGTCGCATTTCTCTCTTGACGTCAGAGCAGCTGGAGTATATAAGCATCAGCCGACGCCATCTTCTTCAGTCTTTCTTGCCGCGCGGTGCCCGAAGCAGAAGCAGTTCGCAAGTGCCGGTCGGTCAGCTCCTGTATTCTTCAAAACCGAAGTCATCAAAAAAGCTAAGTACCCCGTTGGGGACCTTTTCTTGCCTCAGCCGATGTCAGAAATTACTGAAAAAGTAAATAATTGTTTGTCTTGTGGTAAACAAATACCTCATAAGGATTTCCATTCTTACTGCCTCCCTTGCCTTGGCCCAGACCACGACGTCTCGGCCTGTGCCGCCTGTGCTCGCTTCAATAAGCGCACTCTCAGGCGCCGGGCCGGGTTCGCTGAAGACTTTTTTCGGCAAAAAATTTGATTATACAATGCCGTCGGAACAACCAGCAACGCATACTCCTAAGAAACGAAAAGACTGGGACCGACATCCTCGGCCCGCGTCTTCCACCGACACCACGCCAGAACTAACCGCGAGTGCCCCGGTTCCCTCTGAGGCGGTTTTTCAACCGCTTCGAACCGAAGACACTGCATTACCGATACCGGAGGCCACTCCGCCAGTTATTGATTTTCCTCCGGATACTGAAACCGAGGAAATGCCCGAGACCATTGCTGTTAAGGTCACTCCTGCACGTGGAGCGGCTAGGCCTCCCATGTCCATGTCTATCAAGGCCTACACACGTGCTAAGGCAGCCAGCAAGGCCAAGCATCTTACTGCTAAAACCTTACCTCAGCCTACTCCTGAAACTCAAATCATGTCTATAGCCGCAGATTTAATTTCCCTGATCAGAGTTTCCCAGGCCCATCCTGAGAGAGGATCCCAGCCTCCTCCTGATAAGAGGCCCAGGGTTGAACCCTCTGACCCTCTTCCTTCAGATGAAGATTCTGAGGACACTGTTCACTCCAAAAGCCAGGAAGAGCCCTTCCAGACCTATGAGGATTCAGATGCAGAGGACTCCATTCCCTCGGCCTCTCCTCCTGAGGATATTTCTTTTGGGGAAGTTCTGCATTCCATGAGGGAGCATTTTCAGTGGCAAGGCCAGGAATATTCTGATTCCAGAAAGCGCCTTCGAACCTTCCTTAAAAAGCCCCAACACAGACCCTTAGCTATTCCTCCTGTGCTTGATGTTTTGGATGATTTATACTCTGACTCAAGTGTTACCCCTGATACTCTTCCTCCTGCTCCTGTCAAGCCTGACAGATACTATAGGGTCCCAGAAACCCATTCTCATTTCTTTAGGGCCCATGCTGTTGATTTAGAAACAATTTCCCAGGGACCTAAAGGGGTTTCAGCTACCACCTCCAAAAACCCTTTGCCTTCCGACAGGGAAGCAAGGTCCTTAGAGAGATGGGGGAAGAAGGTTTACACCTCCACTACTTTATCTATGAGAGCGCTCAATTGTCTCTTTCACATGTTTCAATATCAGGATTTCCTGTTAGATGATTTACTGAAAAAATTGGCCTCTCCTGAACCTTTAGATAGGAAGTCTTTGCAGGAGGCTGTTCATAATTCTCAGCAGGTTAGCAATCACTTTCTACAGTGTGGATATGATGTATTGGAAGCTTCATGTAGGGCAGCTATGACAGGGGCGGTCATTCGTAGACATGCATGGTTAAAAGAACAACCTTTACCAGATCATGTTAAGGCAAAACTTCTTGATGCACCCTTGGAAAAGAACAAGCTTTTTGGTGCTAATGCTAAAGATGTGTTAAAGTCCATTGAGGAAAAAGCCAAGTCAGTTCAGACAGTCATAGGTTTCCTCCAGGTTCAGCCACCCAGATTCAGCAGGAACTGGCCTTCTTAAAACTGGTCCTTTCCTAATCCTGAAGGATTTCAAAGGGGCAAAAACAGGCGTGCCCGAGGAAGAGGGCAATACAGAGGATTCTACAGGGGACGACAATGGCAACCAGCAAACTAAAGAAGTGACACAGGGGTTTCTCCTGCCCCGCAGGGACAATCTCAATGACTTTCCTCTAGTTCCGCTGACCAAGGAGCAAACAGAAGCTCCTTTGGGCGGAAAATTATCTCTGTTTTCAAAAAATTGGCACAAACTGACAAAAGACAAATGGATTTTGGACATTATAGACCACGGTTACAGGTTCCATTTTCATACCTTGCCAAGAAAACAAGGCATGCGAAACCTTCCACAAAATCAGAGGGCAGAGGCTATCAAGCAAATTTCTCTGCTTGCTCAGATCAAAGCAATAGAAAAAGTTCCACAACAAGAACAAGGTCAGGGGTTTTATTCAAGACTGTTCCTTGTTCCAAGAAAAGAAACTCAATGGAGACCAATACTGGACTTGTCCGCTTTAAGCACTTTTCTCATAGTACCAAAGTTCAAAATGCTGACTCTACAGCAACTCCTTCCCATGCTGGGCAAGGGGTCTTGGCTGATTACTCTGGACCTCAAGGAGGCATACCTGCATGTCCCTATCAGACACAGCTGCAGAAGATACCTCAGATTTCTTGCAGGGCCAGAGCATTATCAATTCTCAGCATTGCCATTTGGCTTATCTACTGCGCCCAGAGTATTCACGAAATGCCTGGCATCAGTAATTGCTCATTGCAGGCTCCAGGGAATTCAAATCTACCCGTACCTGGACGATTGCCTCATACAAGCGGACAACAAACTAACCTTGACAAAAAACTTGAATTATGTCATACACTTGCTACAGGCTCTGGGATACACAGTCAACTTTCAAAAGTCAAGACTTCAGCCATCCCAGCAAATAACCTTCTTGGGAGCCAAACTAGACAGAGCCTCTCAAATGGCTTACCTGACAGAAGACCAGCAAAAGAAGTTGACTCATTGCTTCAAAAGTTTAGCAAAGCTCACCCAGATGACTGCAAGGAGATTCCTACAGACCCTGGGTTACATGGCATCCTGCATTCTCCTGGTTCCACTAGCAACACTACACATGAGAAAGCTTCAATGGTACCTAAATAGCTTATGGTCTCAACACAGCAGCAACCTAGAAGCAACTATTCCACTCATTCCATGTCTTCAAAAGGAATTTCTATGGTGGGCCACAGTAAGCCAGTCGAACACAGGTATGTCGTTCAAAAAACCTCAGATAACACAGACCTTGACCACAGACGCCTCAGACCTTGGATGGGGGGTGCACATGGAGGGCAGATGTATTCAAGGACAATGGTCTCCAAAGGAAACACATCTGCATATCAACCAAAAAGAAATGCTGGCAGTAATGCATGCCATCGAGGCTTTTGGACAACAACTTCAACAAGGCCGCCTACTAATACGGACAGACAACACCACTGTGATGTGGTACATAAGCAGGGGGGCACTCCTTCTTACCCCCTTTGCAGATTGACAATGAATCTTTGGGAAAAATCACTGAGTCTAAACATACAGTTACAATCCCAGTTTGTTCCAGGCAAAGACAATGTTCTGGCGGACAGTCTAAGCAGGAATTTCCTAGACCCCCACGAATGGAGGCTACATCCAGACATCTTTATACGACTCACCTTGACATGGGGCAGGCCGGACGTAGACCTATTTGCCTCCCACCTCAATCATCACTTACAAAAGTTCTGCTCAAGGACATATCATCCACAAGCATGGAAAATAGATGCTCTCTCATTCAACTGGAGCTCCCTAATAATTTATGCATTTCCACCTCTGCCACTGATGACCACAGTGTTACTAAAGATCAAAGCAGAGCAGCCGAAGGGGATCCTAATAGCTCCAGACTGGCCAAGACAACACTGGTACCCACTACTACGGAGCATATGCCACAACAAAATGTGGGCCCTTCCCCAATGGCCCCAACTTTTGACTCAACACAACTTCAGGACAGTTCATCCCAACATCCAGACGCTACAGCTAACAGCTTGGGAGATCCCATAAATAACCTCAATTTACCTCTCTCCAAGGAAGTTCAGCGGATACTAACAGAAGCCCGCAGACCATCCACCAGAAGGGCTTACTCAGCCAAATGGAAGAGATTCAGCATTTGGAATACCAACAAGGGTCATGATGCATCACTTTTGAGCATCCCACTCATTCTGGAATACTTGGCAGATATGCTACATAATGGACTCTCATACTCTTCCATAAAAATACATGCTTCAGCTATCTCAGCTAGATAAAACACTGATCCACCTGTGTTTTCTCATCCTTTAAGGCAATTTCTTAGAGGAATCAAGAATATAAAGCCCCCAAGAAAGGCACCAGTACCAGCTTGGGACCTCAATTTTGTCCTAGAAAAATTGACTCTACCTCCCTTCGAGCCAGCAGCTTCTGTGGATTTACAATTTCTTTCCTGGAAGACAGCTTTCCTGCTGGCCATTATCTCAGCAAGAAGGGTTTCGGAATTACAGGCCCTAATGGCAATACCACCGTTCATAACTTTTCACAGAGACAGGGTCTCCTTACGAACCAACCCTACCTTTCTGCCAAAAGTGGTATCTAGGGTTTCTTTAAATCAAGCAATTCATCTGCCTACTTTCTTTCCAAATCCTGAGAACAAAGGGGAAAGACTGTTACATACCTTGGACATACACAGACAGCTTCGCTACTACCTAGACAGAACCAAGACCAGTAGGAAGTCTGATCAGCTTTTTGTAGCTTACGCCCCTGAAGTACAAGGAAAAGCAATTTCCGAACATCCAATTTCAAAATGGATTGGACATTGCATCAGATTCTGTTATTCTTTCCATGGAAAGTGTGCCAGCCAATGTCAGACCACACTCCACCAGAGCTACAGCCACCTCTACAGCATTTTTAAGAGGGGTGCCTACAAAAGACATTCTAGAAGCTGCTACATGGAGCTCCGTGCATACATTTTCCAAACACTACAACCTCCCCTTATATTCCAGATCCAGAGCAGGCTTTGCTTCGGCAGTCCTGCAGGGATTGATAGCTACACCATCCTTTTCTTAGAGCATACCACCTCCCCCAGCTAAGCTATGGTATTCAACCCATATGTTATGACTGCAGTTGCATTCTTGAAGGACATAGTACAGATGTCCTTCATGGATGCATCTGCAGTCATAACAGCTGGGTTGTCCTGTCGTCAGGCAGCCCTACAGTCGGCCGGATTCCAAAGTCCGGGTCCGGCTTCGGCTGATGTCGCACTTCACCCGACGTCATCTCTGTGGGTCTTCGGGTATAAAGGCATCAGCCGACGCCATTTTCCTCAGTCTTTCTTGCCGTGGCGCCGAAGCAGAAGCTGTTCGCAAGTGCCGGTCGGTCGGATCCAGAGATTATTTCTACCGAATACTACTTCGAAGACTTCTAAAGCTAAGTACCCCGTTGGGGACTCTTTCTTGCCTCAGCCGATGTCAGAAAAAGTTAATAATTGTTTAACCTGTGGGAAACAAATACCTCATAAAGATTTCCATTCTTACTGTCTGCCTTGTTTAGGCCCAGCCCACAACGTAGCAGCCTGTTCGCCTGTGCTTCTTTCAACCGACGAACGCTTAGGCGTCGGTCAGAGTTTGCAGAACAGTTTTTCGGTTCTGACTTTGCTTACATTATGTCGTCGGAACCTCCGACTACACTTTCTGCCAAAAAACGCAAAGAAAAAGACCGACACTCGCGGTCCGCGGTTTCGCTGAAACCACGCTTAAGCAAACATGAGTGTCTCGGTTTCGGCGAAACCGAAAACTGATCTAGGTACAGCCGAATCTATCTCTACAGTTGAGGTCCCTACTACAATTCTTGAATCGGCCTCTGAAACTTTACCCACTGACTTATCAGACACCATTCCCCTGGATGTCTCTACCCCAGCACGTGGTGCTGCTAGGCCTCCAGCAGCCATGTCCATTAAGGCCTTCGCCAGGGCTAAAGCAGCCAAGACTACCAAATCAGTGCCTGTTAAACCACCCTCAACCAGGCCCTCTTCTAGTTCTCAAATGCTTACTTTGGCAGAAGATTTAATTTCTTTAATTAGAGGATCTCAATCTCACCCAGACAGGGCCTCCCAGCCCCCAGGTAAGAGACCTAGGGCAGAGCCCCCCGAGCCAGTATCCTCTGATGATTCTGCTGATGAATCAGACATTACTGACCAGCCAGAGGGCCCTTTCTCCAATTTTGAGGATTCTGATGCTGAAGAATCCATTCCAGCTGCATCCCCTCCAGAAGAATTCTCCTTTGGGGAAACCTTACATGCCATGCGAGAGCAGTTCCAATGGCAGCAGCAAGATTTCTCAGATTCCCGAAAAAGACTTAGAACCTTTCTGCACCTTCCACAGCACAGGCCCTTAGCTATACCTCCTGTTCTCTCTGTGGTAGATGATGCTTTTAATGATGTCTGCTCTGCTCCAGATTCATTACCCCAGCCCCTGCCAAACCAGACAGATTTTACAGGGTGCCAGATACTCATCACCACCTTTACAAGGCCCCCTTGCAGACCCAGAAACTATATCCCAGGGTCCCAAGGCAGTAGCAGCGACCATAGCTAAAACCCTACTCCTTCTGAAAGGGAAGCAAGGTCATTAGACAGATGGGGTAAAAAGTATACACTTCAGCTACTCTCTCAGCTAGAGCTTTAAACTGCCAGTTTCACATGATACAATACCAAGAGTTTATGCTTGATCAGTTAACTAAAAAATTAACCACTGATGAATCTCTTGACAAGAAATTTGTATTAGAAATGGTAAATAACATACAACAGGTTAGTAACCATTCCTTAAAATGTGGCTATGATGCACTGGAGGCTTCATTTAGATCAGCCATGACTGGCACAGTGATAAGAAGGCATGCATGGCTAAAGGAGCAAGCTCTACCGGATCATGTTAAAGCTAAATTGTTAGATGCTCCTATGGATAAGACAAGTTTGTTTGGTGCACCTGCCCAGCAGGTTATGAAGAAAATGGAAGAAAAGGCAAAATCAGTTCAAACTGTTAAAGATTTCCTGCAGGTTCAACCCCAAGGTTTAGCAGGAACTGGCCTGCCAAAATTGGTCCTTTCCTGACTCCACAAAATTTCAAAGGGGCAGGAATAGACGTTCCAGGGCAGAAACCAAACCAGAGGAGGTGCCTACAGAGGACTGGCAGTGGCAAGGTAACAACAGAGGCACAGACACAGCCACTGCCACTACTTCAACACAGCCACAGTGACTTACTCCTAAGTCCGCCTACCAGGGAACAAATAGCAGCTCCACTAGGCGGAAGGTTAACCTTATTTGCAAAGAACTGGCACCACATAACAAAAGACAAGTGGATTCTACAAATTATACATCAAGGTTACCGATTCCACTTCCACACTATACCAGTCAAAAGAGGAATGCCAAATCTACCTCCAAATCAAAAAACAGAAGCTTTACAACAGATAATGGAGTTGGCAAACTTGAGAGCTGTGGAAAAAGTGCCTACAGCAGAGCAAGGAAAGCGCTTCTACTCCAGACTATTCCTAGTTCCAAGAAAGGAAAAAGTTGGAGACCAATTCTCGACCTGTCCACCTTGAATACATACATCATTGTCCCAAAATTCAAAATGCTGACCCTACAGCAACTTCTTCCCATGCTGGGCAAGGAGTGTTGGCTGGTAACTCTAGATCTCAAGGAGGCATACCTGCACGTCCCTATTCGACCAATCTGCAGAAGATACCTCAGATTTCTTGCAGGATCAGAGCACTATCAATTCTCAGCATTGCCTTTTGGCTTATCTACTGCCCAGAGTATTCACAAAATGCCTGGCATCAGTAATCGCATACTGCAGACTACAGGGAATTCATATTTACCCATACCTGGACGACTGCCTGCTACAAGGGACAACAAAAGCAAGTTGACAACAGATTTACAAAGGGTCATTTACTTGCTACAAGCACTGGGATACACAGTCAATCTACAAAAGTCAAGGCTGATACCATCCCAAACAAGGACATTCTTGGGAGCGGAATTGGGCACAGTGAGACAAATGGCATTCCTAACTACAGAAAACAAAAAGAACTCCTCTTTACTTCTTGGCACTAACAAAGCTGAACAAATTAACAGCAAGAAAGTTTCTGCAGGCCTTGGGCTTCATGGCATCATGCATAATTTTGGTCCCATTTGCCAGACTACATATGAGAAAACTACAGTGGTACCTACGGAATTTATGGTCCCAACACAGGCACAGCCTCGAAACAGAAATCCCACTAATTCCATGCTTAAAACAGGAGTTCCTATGGTGGGCCCAGGCATGCCGGTCCAACACAGGCCTTCCCTTTCACAGATGTCAAGCAAGCCAGAGCATTACAACAGACGCTTCAGACCAAGGATGGGGGGCCCATATGCTGGACAAATGCGTGCAAGGATTGTGGACTCAGGATCAACTTCACCTGCACATCAACCTAAAAGAAATGCTGGCTGTAAAACTGGCTATCCAAAAGTTCAGACCATTTCTCAAAGAGGGCCAGCTGTTGATAAGGACAGACAACACCACAGTCATGTGGTACATCAACAAACAGGGAGGCACAAATTCATACCCCCTATGCAGAATGACTTTGGATCTGTGGACCCTGGCAATCAGCTACAACATCCAGCTGCAGGCAAGATTTGTACCAGGAAAAGAAAATACTCTAGCGGACATTTTAAGCAGGACCACATCAGATGCTCACGAATGGCACCTGCACCCGGACATCTTCAGGACCATTTCAAAGAAGTGGGGAATGCCTCAGATAGATCTATTTGCATCTCCTCACAATCACCAACTCAAAAAATTCTGCACAAGGACATTCCACCCACTAGCATGGAAAGTGGATTCGCTCTCCTTCAGCTGGAAAGGCCTAACAGCATATGCATTCCCACCTCTCCCCTTGATATACAAAGTACTGCTAAAAATCAAGGAAGAACATCCAAGGATAATCCTGATAGCTCCAAACTGGCCAAGACAACACTGGTACCCACTACTGAGGAGCTTGTCTCGAACAATATGTGGCCAATTCCCCTGATGCCTTTGATGCTAACTCAGAACAACTACAGCACCATACATCCAAACCTGAAAACCTTACAACTGACTGCATGGAACATCACATAGCAGCAGCTAATCAAGAACTTTCCCAAAGAGTTAAAGACATTATTCTTGAAGCACGCAGACCTTCAACAAGAAGGAACTACGCTGGAAAATGGAAAAGGTTTGTCATTTGGAGTTCTGAAAGAGGAAAAGATGTGTCAAACATAGATATGCCTAACATTTTGGAGTATCTGGCGAACTTCTCCATTCAGGCCTGTCCTACTCCTCCATCAAGATACATGCATCAGCTATTTCAGCAGAATACAGCTTTGAACAACCTGTCTTCTCACACCCGTTGCTCAGGCAGTTCCTCAGGGAATCAAGAATGTAAAACCTCCGAGGAAACCACCATTGCCAGCTTGGGACTTAAATTTCGTACTAGAAAAGCTGACACTTTCACCCTTTGAACCAGCAGCAACAGCAGAACTACAACACCTGTCATGGAAAACTGCTTTCCTACTGGCAATCACTTCAGCAAGGAGGGTTTCAGAACTACAGGCCTTAATGGCAGTGCAACCCTTCCTAATCTTCCACCAGGACAGGGTGTCCATGAGGACTAATCCAACCTTTATGCCTAAGGTGGTATCCAGAGTGTCTTTAAACCAGGCAATCCACTTACCTACCTTCTTTCCCAACCCACAAAACAGAGGGGAAAGAATTCTGCACACCTTGGATGTGCATAGACAGCTACGCTACTACCTGGACAGGACAAAAAGCAGCAGAAAGTCTGACCAACTTTTTGTGGCCTATGCAACAGGAAGGGAAGGGAAAGCTATCTCAAAACAGACAATCTCCAAATGGATAGGAAATTGCATACGATTCTGTTACTCCTTCCATGGAAAACCAATTCCACAGAACATAAGACCTCATTCTACAAGGGCAACAGCCACTACCACAGCCTTCTTACGAGGAGTGGCTACCAAAGACATTATTGAGGCGGCTACTTGGACCTCCGTGCATACATTTGCCAAGCATTATAATTTGCCTCTATATTCAAGATCCCGAGCAGGGTTTGCCACTGCTGTACTGCAAGGGATCCTAAACACACCATAATCTACCTTTTCCTCCTCCCTAGTTGGCTATGGTACTCTACCCAGCTGTTATGACTGCAGATGCATCCATGAAGGACATAGTACAGTTTTGTACCTACCATAAATGTAGATGTCCGAACTGGATAGCATCTGCAGTCAGGATTACCCTCCCTCCTTCCCCTCTGAGGTACTCCTAGGGTGTTTACCCTCTTAATAGCTAGCTAATGGGGGGGAGTCTTCTATGGTGTATTTGTTTGTATATATGTACATACATGCTTGTGTTTGTGTTTACCTCTTTCCTTTTGGAAACATTGGCATCTATCCAAAAATTTCAGCCTTCAAGAGGGCTTCTGGCATCTGGGGCAAGAAACACTGAGGAAAATGGCGTCGGCTGATGCCTTTATACCCGAAGACCCACAGAGATGACGTCGGGTGAAGTGCGACATCAGCCGAAGCCGGACCCGGACTTTGGAATCCGGCCGACTGTAGGGCTGCCTGACGACAGGACAACCCAGCTGTTATGACTGCAGATGCTATCCAGTTCGGACATCTACATTTATGGTAGGTACAAAACTGTACTTTTTGTACCTACCATAAATGTAGATGTCCAATAGATGTGCAACTGCAGTCGGGTTTTTCCTCCCTCCTTCCCCTCTATGCCTTGGGTCCACTCCTCTCCCTGTTATCCTTAGCTGGGGATATCTGTTATGGTGTATCTGTTTATTGCTTATTTATTGCCTGGAAACCTATTATTGTCTTCCAATTCGATTACAACCTTCCTTGGAGGGCACCTGGCATCTGGGGCAAGAAACACTGAAGAAGATGGCGTCGGCTGATGCTTATATACTCCAGCCGCTCTGACGTCGGAGAGAAATGCGACATCAGCCGACGTCGGACCCAGTCTTTGGAATCCGGCCGACCGAGGGCTGCCTGAGGCAGGACAACCCATATGTTATGACTGCAGTTGCATATCTATCGGACATCTACATTTAAGGTAGGTACAAAGCTGTACTTTTTGTCCAAAAAACGCAAGGACAAAGACCGACACACGAGGCCCGCGGTCTCCACCGGCACCACGCCAAAGCTGGCTACACGTGGTCCGGTTCTCAGCGAGACACCTATGCAATCCCGGACTACCGACGACACTTCCTTGGCGGTGTCTTCTGTACCCGAGACCGCTGGTACCTCGGCCCTTCCTCAGACTACAACCACCGAAACCACAGTGAGTGTTGAGCCTCCTAATGTGGACAGGTCCGCTTCCACCCAGGGTGTTTTTAGACCCATCTTCTTCCTTTTCTATTAAGGCCTTCACTAAGTCCAAATCAGCCATGCATCCCAAGAGGCCTGTTGCACAGGGCCCATCCCCAGGCCCCATGCCTAAAAAGCAGATGCTTAAAATGGCTGAGGATTTAATTTCCTATATCAGGGTTTCCCAACCCCCTCCAGACAAGAGACCCAGAGTGGAGGAAGACTCTCCCTCTTCTGAACAGGGCTCCATTTTCTCAGAACATTCTGATGTGGAGGAACACTCGTACTCCCCTTATGAAGATTCTGATGCAGAACAGTCCATTCCTTCTGTATCTCCCCCAGAGGATTTTTCTTTTGGGGAAACCTTGCACACCTTGAGGGAGCACTTCCATCGGGAAGCCAAGACTTTTCTGATTCCAAGAAAAGGCTTAGGGAATTTCTTTTGTTACCTCAACACAGACCTCTGGCTATACCTCCTGTCCTGGACATACTTGATGATGTTTACTCGGAGGCTTGTCTTCATCCGGATTCCCTGCCTCCTGCACCAGTTAAACCTGATAGGTACTACAGAGTCCCTAACTCTCACCAATTTCTTTTCAAAAGCCATAATGCTGACCCTGAAACCATTTCTCAAGGCCCCAAGGGAATGAAGGCCTCTACTGCCAAGAATCCACTACCTTCTGAAAGAGAATCTAGATCCTTAGAAAGGTGGGGGGAAAAGGTATACACCTCGGCCACCCTAGCCATGAGGGCCTTAAATTGTCAGTTCCATATGCTTAAATATCAGCAGATGTTCTTCATCTCACATTGCTGCAGTCATAACCTGTGGGTAGTCCGCTGTCCTCTGTCGGCCCAAATACCAAAGTGTTAGGCTGGCGTCAGTCATGGTCACTCAGATCTGACGTCAGTACGCCGTGGTACTAAAGCGCATGGCAGACGCCATATCCTCAGTCTTTCTTGCCGCATGGTCTGAAGCAGAAGCAGCGTTTGCAAGTGCCGTTCGGCGTCCTGAAATTTTCGTATTCTGAGCCGTTCGGCGTCCTGAAATTTTCGTATTCTGAGTTTCAGACCGAAGACCAAGTTGGGCTAAGTACCCCGTTGGGGAATATTTTTGTCTTTTCTTGCCTCAGTTAAATCCGGATGTCAGAAAAAGTAAATAATTGTATTTCTTGTGGGAAACGGATACCTCATAGGGATTACCACTCTCTCTGTATTCCTTGCTTGGGGCCTGAGCACGACGTAGTCGGGTGTCGCTTTTGTGCTAGATTTAATAAGCGCACCATTAAACGCCAGGTTAGATTGTGCTAGACTTGTCTTGAAACGGTGTAACTACAATATGCCGTTGGATCCTCCGGCGCCGCTACCGCTAAGAAGCGTAGAGAAAAATCGTTAAAGTCCAAGCAGGATGAGTCGTCTGTTACGGACGCCGGTTCTTTGGAAACTACGGTGGAATCTGTGGATCCAGCCGAAGTTTCAGCTGAAGCTCAGGGGGAGCCTTTAATCTTGCAGGATGTGGCCTCTCAGGAGTCGGGTCAGGCTGAGGGGGCCTCTCAAGTCTCTGTAGTCCCTTCTTTGCATAAGGTGGTTAGGCCTTCTACTTCTGTCTCTAAGGCACCTTCCAAGGTCAGGCCTGGTTTGTCTTCCACTGGCGTCAGCCCTAGTTCTGCAGGTTCTGTACCTAAAAAGCATATGCTGAAAATGGCAGAGGATTTGATTACTTTAATCAGGGGTTCTATGCCCCCTCCGGATAAGAGGCCTAGGGTGGAGCCAGAGGTGGAAGGATTGGAGCATTCCTCTGATTACTCAGTCTTCGGCTGAGGACATTCAGGATTTTCCTCCTTATTCTGATTCAGATGCAGAGGATTCATGTCCTTCTGCTTCCCCTCCAGAGGATTTTTCTTTTTCTGAAACCCTGCATTCCATGAGGGAGCATTTTAAGTGGGAAGGTCAGGATTTCTCAGATTCTCGAAAGAGGCTTAGGGAATTTTTGTTTTTACCACAGCATAGGCCCTTTGCTATTCCGCCTGTTATGGATGTTGTTCAGGATGTTTTTTCAGAAGCTTCCCTTAATCCTGATTCTTTACCTCCTGCCCCTGTCAAGCCAGACAGGTATTACAGAGTGCCAGAGGCTCATAAATATTTGTATAAGAGCCCAAGAGCTGACCCGGAAACTATTAGCCAGGGACCTAAGGGTGTCAGGGCTTCTGTTGTAAAGAATCCAGTTCCTCTGGATAAAGATTCTAGGGCTTTGGATAGGTGGGGTAAAAAAGTGTATACCTCTTCCACTCTAGCAATGAGGGCTTTGAATTGCCAGTTTCATATGCTGAAGTACCAGAATTTTCTCTTAAGTCAGTTAAAATCTAAGGTAGATGCTTTGGCAGAGGGTATAGAGTGTAAGGAATTGCAAGATTTAGTTCATGCCTCTGATCAGGTGGGTAAGCATTCTTTGCAGTGTGGTTTTGATGCTCTTCAGGCTTCTTCCAGGGTGGCTGCCACTGGTTCAGTTATTCGTAGGCACGCCTGGCTTAAGGATCAGAATTTGTCAGAGCATGTTAAAGCTCGAATTTTGGATGCTCCCCTTCAATCTGAGGTTCTGTTTGGTTCTCCTGTGGAGTCGGTTTTGAAAAAAATGGAAGACAAAGCTAAGTCCATGCAGACAGATAAGGAATTTTTACAGGTGCAGCCCCCTAAGTTTAGCAGAAATTGGCCTGCTAAGGGATGGGCTTATCCTTCTTCTGATTTACAGTCTAGGGGCAGATCTAGACGTGGTAGGGGCAGAGCTCATGCTCAGGGTTCTTTCAGACCTAGGACGTGGAGTTCCCCTGTACAATCTTCAGGTGAGGGCAGGGGTCAGCCTTTTCGTAAACAGACCCAATGACCTGTATTTCCAGCTGCCAGATCCCTCCTGTCTGGCAGCTCCTCTGGGAGGAAAGTTGGCACTTTTCAGGCAAAATTGGCTTTTAGTCACCCAGGACAAATGGGTGTTGGACATTATAGATCGAGGCTACAAGTTTTATTTTCACACCTTGCCTCCTTTCAAAGGCATGCCAGACGTTCCTCCTCAGCAAAAGTTGGAGGCTCACAAGCAGATTTCTTTACTTTTAAAATGGGGCTATCCAGGGGGTCCCTCCGTCAGAAGTAGGCCTAGGATTTTATTCTCGCCTGTTTCTTGTACCAAAGAAAGGAAACACTTGGAGGCCAATTCTGGATTTGTCTATTCTCAACACATACCTGGACATTCCAAAATTCAAGATGTTAAATTTACAGCAGCTTCTGCCTCTGCTAGGCAAAGATCACTGGATGGTAACTCTGGATCTCAAAGAGGCTTATCTTCACATTCCTATCAGGCCCAGCTGCAGGAGGTTCCTGCGTTTTCGGGCTGGTACTTTTCATTATCAGTTCTCTGCATTGCCCTTTGGCTTATCTACTGCGCCCAGGGTGTTCACAAAGGTCCTGGCTCCGGTGATAGCTTTCTTAAGATTAAGGGGAATACAAATTTATCCTTGTCTGGACGATTGCCTGATTCTTGCTCAAGACAGTCAAGTTACTTCACCATCTACAGTATGTTATGGCAGTGTTAAGATGCCTAGGGTATTCTGTGAACGAAATAAAGTCCAGTCTAGTACCCTCTCAGGACATGTGCTTTCTGGGTGTGAGACTGAATACAGCCTCTCAGATGGCGTTTTTGACCCCGGACAAACAAAGAAATCTTTCCCTTTACTTCCAGCAATTATCTCTACGGTCCAGGCTGACTGCAAGGACAGTCCTTCAGGCCTTGGGGTTCATGGCATCTTGTATTCTGGTGCTTCCCAATGCCAAACTGCATATGAGGAAGCTACAATGGTATCTCAAAAGCGTATGGACTCAACACTGCCACGATTTGGACACTGTCATTCAGATAATACCTTGCATCCAAAGGGAATTTTTGTGGTGGGCTCAGGAATGTCACCTAAACAAGGGACTCTCTGTGACCCGACCAGAGGCGAGTCAGATCTTAATGACAGATGCCTCAGACATGGCTTGGGGAGCACACTTCAATGGGAAATGGGTTCAAGACACGTGGCCTCCCAGACTACAACATTTGCATATCAACATGAAGGAGATGTTAGCAGTCCAATTTGCACTGATGGCTTTCAAGGATCTACTTCAACCAGGACAGGTGTTGATTCAAACAGACAACACAACAGTCATGTGGTACATCAACAAGCAAGGGGGAACCCATTCGTACCCTCTTTGCAGACAAGCTATGATTTTGTGGGAGACTGCTCTCAGTTTGCACCTCACTCTTCAGGCAAGGTTTCTGCCAGGAGCACAGAACTCCTTAGCAGATGTTTTGAGCAGACAGATGGTGGATCCCCACGAGTGGAAATTGGATCCTCATGTATTTCAACAGTTGACGATGGCTTGGGGGACTCCAGACATAGATCTGTTCGCTTCTCCACTAAATTTCCAACTGCCAAAGTTTTGCACAAAGCTATTTCACCCAAAAGCTTGGAAAGTGGCTGCTCTATCATTCAGTTGGAACAACTTTCACGTCTATGCCTGTCCTCCTCTGCCTCTCCTTCCCAAGGTGCTCTTGAAGGTCAGACAGGACAAGCCTTGCATGATTCTAATAGCTCCAGATTGAGCACGTCAGCACTGGTACCCTCTGCTGAGGAGTTTAGTACGGGAGCCTCCTTGGCCTTTGCCATCAATTCCGCACCTTTTGTCCCAGGCAAGCAATCATTTCCGCAATGTCAGGATTCAGTCCCTGCATCTGACAGCCTGGCGTATTCTGTTTTAGACCCTGGAGGGTTGCAGCTTCCTCAACAAGTTTTGAATGTCATTTTGGAGGCCAGACGGCCTAGTACAAGGAAAGTTTATGCTGATAAATGGAGGAGATTTTTTCTTTGGAGCAAAACAGAGCTTTGATGTTTCAGTGCCTAATTTGAGTGCTTCATTTCAGTATCTTACAGAATTATTAGACAAGGGTTTGTCTTTCTCCTCTGTAAAAGTTCATGCTGCAGCCATTTCTGCTCACTATGACTGTGACCCACCATTATTCTCTCACCCTTTGTTTAAGCAATTTCTTAGAGGGGCAAAGAACATAAGACCCCCACGTAGAGCTCCTACTCCTTCCTGGGATCTCAATTTTGTGTTGGAAAAGCTCACTTTACCTCCTTTTGAACCTGCAGCTACTTCGGAGTTGAAGTTTTTGTCTTGGAAGACTGCTTTTTTGTTGGCCATTACATCTGCTAGAAGGGTATCTGAATTACAGGCTCTAATGGCAGTTGAACCCTTCCTGATATTTTATAAGGATAGGGTCTCCCTGCGTACTAACCCTACTTTTATGCCTAAAGTTGTTTCTAATGTGGCCTTAAACCAATCTATTCATTTGCCTACATTTTATGCTGATCCCCAAAATAAAGGGGAAAAAATTTTGCACTCTTTGGATATTCACAGGCAGTTGCGTTATTTGAGCAGAACTAAAGGGTTCAGGCAGTCTCAACAGTTATTAATTTCTTTTGCCTTGGGTTCACAAGGAAAACCTGTTTTCTAAGTGGATTGGCCATTGTATTGCTTTTTGTTATTCTCATCATGGTAAGGAGGTTCCGGCTGGAATCCGACCTCATTCCACTAGGGCGACTGCCACTTCTACTGCTTTTTTAAGGGGAGTAGCTACTAAGGATATTTTGGAGGCAGCTACTTGGAGTTCAGTGCACACTTTTTCTAAACATTACCATCTCCCTCTTTATTCCAAATCTAGGGCTGGGTTTGCCACTGCAGTTTTACAGGGCATGTTAGCAGCTCCTAATGCTTTCTGATTTTGCCAACCTCCCTTTACCTTTGCTTTGGGATTCTACCCGCAGGTTATGACTGCAGCAATGTGAGATGAAGAACATAGTACAGTTTTGTACCTACCATAAATGTAGATGTTCGAAGATTCACATTGCTGCAGTCCAATTTACCCTCCCTCCTTCCCCTCTGTAGTTTTGGGGTGGCTGTGTGGCTTGTGGGGTAACTATTGTTTCTACATTGGTGATTGGGTATTTTTCTGTTTTTGGCTATGGCCTTTCTTTTTTAGGCCTTCTGACATCTGGGGCAAGAAAGACTGAGGATATGGCGTCGGTCATGCGCTTTAGTACCACGGCGTACTGACGTCAGATCTGAGTGACCATGACCGACGCCAGCCTAACACTTTGGTATTCGGGCCGACCGAGGACAGCTGACTACCCACAGGTTATGACTGCAGCAATGTGAATCTTCGAACATCTACATTTATGGTAGGTACAAAACTGTACTTTTCTGTTATCACAATTAAGAAACAAAATGTCTCAACCTGAACAACCAGATTTGAAGGAATTGCAGGATATGATGCATAGTGCAGAACAAGTTGGTAAACACACCTTACAATGTGATTATGATGCCTTAGAGGCCTCAAGTAGAGCTGCTGCTACAGGAGCAGTCATTCGTAGACATGCCTGGCTTAGGGAACAAAGCTTGCCTGATCATGTTAAAGCTAAACTACTAGATGCTCCTTTACAAAAGGATGTGCTATTTGGTACTAATGCTGAGGAGATACTACGGAAAATGGAAGAAAAAGCTAAATCTATGCAAACTGTCAAGGCTTTTCTACAGGTACAGCCACCTTGTTTTAGCAGAAATTGGCCTTCAAAAAACTGGTCCTTTCCAGCCACGGACAAGCCCCAAAGAGGTAGATACAGGTGCTCAAGGGGCAGAGGACAAATCTCAAGGATCATATAGAGGCAGACAATGGCAATCTCAAGCACCAAGAGGTGGCAAAGACCGTGCACAACAATACAGAAAGCAAACCCAATGACTTCCTCCTTTTCATGCCAAGCAAATCTCAGCTGGCAGCCCCCTTGGGAGGAAAGCTGGCACTATTTTCAAGAAATTGGCAGATTATCACAACAGACAAATGGATCCTGGACATAATAAACAGAGGCTACAGATTTCATTTTCACACACTTCCAAAAATGAGAGGGATGCCAAACCTGCCACACAATCAAAGGGCAGAGGCGCAAATGCAAATTACAAAACTCATGGACATGAAAGCCATTCAAGAGGTTCCTACTCACGAACAAGGTCAAGGTTTTTATTCCAGACTTTTCCTGGTACCAAGAAAAGGAACTGACTGGAGACCCATTTTGGACTTATCCATCCTAAATACATTTCTACTCGTACCAAAATTCGAGATGCTCACATTAAAGCAGCTTCTTCCCATGCTGGGCAAGGAGTTTTGGCTGGTAACATTGGACCTCAAGGAGGCATACCTGCATGTCCCAATCAGACAAAGCTGCACAAGATACCTCAGATTTCTTGCAGGTTCAATCCACTATCAATTCTCTGCATTGCCCTTTGGCTTATCTACTGCGCCCAGAGTATTCACGAAATGACTGGCATCAGTAATTGCCTACTGCAGACTTCAAGGGATACAAATTTACCCTTATTTGGATGACTGCCTGATCCAAGCGGACAGCAAGCACACTCTTCTGGAACATCTGGCTTATGCAACACGGTTACTGAATTCTCTGGGATACGCAATCAACAAAGAGAAATCCAGGCTGACACCATCTCGGAAAATAACTTTCCTGGGTGCCAACTTGGGCACAAACACCCAGATGGCCTATCTTACGCCAGAAAAACAAGGGCAAGTAACTCAGTACTTCAAAACACTAGCAAATTGTACCAGGCTTACTGCAAGGAAAATCCTGCAGGCTCTGGGCTTCATGGCATCTTGCATTCTTTTAATCCCATGTGCAAAGTTGCATATGAGAACTTCAGTGGTACCTAAAAAGCCTATGGTCTCAACACAGCCACAATTTGGAAACAGTAATACCAATGATTCCATGTTTGCAAAAGGAATTTCTATGGTGGGCCCAAGCATGTCAAGCAAACACAGGTCTCCCATTCTGCAAGCCTCAAGCAAATCAAGTCATCACAACAGACGCCTCAGATTACGCCTGGGGGCACACATAACAGGCAGGTGCATTCAGGGCAAATGGTCCCAAAAGGAAAAGCACCTTCACATCAATCAAAAAGAAATGCTAGCAGTGATAAATGCAATTACAGCATTCAAGGACCTCCTGCATCCAGGACAATTACTGATAAGAACAGACAACACCACAGTAATGTGGTACATAAACAAACAAGGAGGAACACATTCATATCCCCTGTGCAGACTAGCCATGACACTTGGAACTTGGCTCTGGAATGGCAAATCGAACTTCAAGCACAGTACTTGCCAGGTTTGGAAAACACACTGGCAGACAATCTAAGCAGAAATATGACAGATCCGCACGAATGGAAGCTGCATCCACAAGTGTTTTACAAAGATAATCCAAGCATGGGGAAGGCCAGACCTAGATCTCTTCGCCTCCCACAGGAACCATCAATTGGAAAAGTTTTGTTCAAGGACTTTTCATCCAAAGGCATGGAGGGTGGACGCCCTTTCATTCAGTTGGACAGCATGGACAGTGTACGCTTTCCCACCTCTGCCTCTTCTATCCAAGGTGCTCTTGAAAGCAAGAGCAGACCGACCGAAGATGATACTGATTGCTCCAGACAGGCCAAGGCAGCACTGGTACCCACTCCTAAGGAGAGTAACACATACTCCTCCCTGGCCTCTACCTCTAATGCCTCTTCTGCTGACTCAGCACAGCTACAAAACTCTTCACAGTCAGCTAAAAACACTCAATCTTGCTGCATGGAAAATTCCTTAACACCACAGCAGACCCTACTCTCCAAGGAGGTGCAGGAGGATGTCATTCTGGAGGCCAGAAGGCCATCTACTAGGAAGACTTACTCCACAAAATGGAAACTGTTTTGCTCTTGGAATGAGAAAAGAGGCCAGGACCCTAGAAAACTGAATCTGCCTCACGTATTACAGTATCTAGCTGAGCTGCTGAACAGTGGACTTTCATTTTCCTCCATAAAAATCCATGCCTCAGCCATTTCTGCAGAATTCAACATGGATCCACAGTTATTCTCTTACCCACTTTTAAGGCAATTCCTCAGAGGGGCTAAGAATATAAGACCACCAAGGAAACAACCAGTGCCAGCCTGGGATCTTTAATTACATTCTAGAAAAATTAACATTGCCTCCCTTTGAACCAGCTGCCTCAACAGATTTGCAATACTTGTCCTGGAAAACAGCTTTCCTTCTGGCCATTACCTCAGCTCGTAGGGTTTCGGAACTTCAAGCCCTCATGGCTGTGCAGCCCTTTCTTATCTTCCATCAGGACAGGGTTTCCCTTCGAACCAACCCGTCATTTATGCCTAAAGTGGTATCCAGGGTAGCGTTAAATCAAGCCATACACTTACCTACATTTTACCCCAATCCTCAAAACAAAGGGGAAAGGCTGCTACATTCCATAGACAGCTACGTTTACTATTTGGACAGAACAAAGCCTTTCAGGAAATCGGAACAACTTTTTGTGTCTTATGCTGTAGGAGCTCAAGGGAAGCCTGTTACCAAACAGACCATCTCTAAATGGATAGGCCACTGCATACATTTTTGTTACTCCTATCATGGGAAATCTGTCCCTGTAGTCATCAGACCACACTCCACCAGGGCCACAGCTACCTCCACAGCCTTCCTCAGATGAGTTCCTAACAAAGATATTTTGGAGGCAGCCACTTGGAGTTCTGTACATACCTTCACAAGACACTACCACCTGCCTTTATATTCCAAAACTAGAGCAGGCTTTGCTACTGCTGTATTGCAGGGCATTCTGGCTCTTCCCAGATGTCCTTCAAGGATGCATCTGCAGTCTTTACAAATGGGTTGTCCTGTCGTCAGGCAGCCCTTCGGTCGGCCGGATTCCAAAGTCTGGGTCTGGCTTCGGCTGGTGTCGCACTTCACCCGACGTCATTGCGGCAGTTATTCGGGTATAAAGGCATCAGCCAACGCCATTTTCCTCAGTCTTTCTTGCCGCGTGGCGCCCAAAGCAGAAGCTGTTCGCAAGTGCCGGTCGGTCAGATCCAGAGATTACTACTACCGAATACTACTTCGAAGACTTCTATAAAGCTAAGTACCCCATTGGGGACTCTTTCTTGCCTCAGCCGATGTCAGAGAAAGTTAATAACTGTTTATCTTGTGGGAAACAAATACCTCATAAAGATTTCCACTCCTATTGCATACATTGTTTAGGCCCAGACCACGACGTAGCAGCTTGTCTAGCCTGTGCTTCTTTTAACCGACGGACGCTTAGACGTCGATCGGACTTTGCTGAACAGATTTTCGGCTCCGATTTTGCCTACATTATGCCGTCGGATCCTCCGACTACGCAAATAACCAAAAAACGCAAAGAAAAGGACCGACACTCGCGGTCCGCGGTTTCGGCCGAAACCGCGGTTAAGCAAACCACGAGTGTCTCTGTTTTGGCCGAAACCGAGCTAGCGGTTCTTTCTTCAGCCGATAACTTGCCTTCTACCGAGGCCTCTTCTAATGTGGTAGAAACGGCTTCTGAAATCCAACCTTCTGTTGCGGTTTCACAGGATTTATGACACCATTCTCCTGGATATTTCTACCCCTGCACGTGGAGCTGCTAGGCCTCCTCCAGCTATGTCTATTAAGGCCTTTGCCAGGGCTAAAGCAGCCAAAGCATCAAAACCTGTGCCTGCCAAGCCCCCCTCTCACAGGCCCAGCACCAGCTCCCATATGCTTTCTTTGGCTGAGGATCACATCTCTTTAATCCGTGGAGCCCAGCCTCATCCAGACAGGGCCTCTCTCCCTCCTCCAGAAAAGAGGCCTAGAGCAGAGCCCCCTGAGCCAGTATCCACAGATGATTCCTCTGATGACTCAGAACATACAGACCCTCCTGAGGCTTCTTATTCTCCTTACGAAGACTCTGATGCTGAGGAGTCCATCCCTTCAGCCTCTCCTCCTGAGGAATTTTCCTTTGGGGAAACCTTGCATGCTATGAGGGAACAATTTCAGTGGCAGGGCCAAGATTTCTCAGACTCTAGAAAAAGGCTTAGGACCTTTCTACATTTGCCACAGCACAGGCCTTTAGCTATACCTCCAGTTCTTTCTGTTGTTGATGATGCATTTAATGATGCTTGCACTGCTCCTGATACTTTACCTCCGGCTCCTGCTAAGCCCGATAGGTACTACAGGGTCCCGGACACTCATCACCACTTATATAAGGCTCCTTTTGCAGATCCAGAGACTATCTCCCAGGGTCCAAAAGCTGTAGCAGCTGCTACTTCTAAAACCCTCCCTCTGAAAGGGAATCCAGGTCCTTAGAGAGATGGGGTAATTTACACCTCTGCTACTTTGTCAGCTAGAGCTTTGAACTGCCAATTTCATATGATTCAATATCAAGAGTTTATGCTTGACCAGTTGACTAAAAAGCTGTCCTCTGAAGAATCTTTAGATAAAAAGTATGTTCAAGAAATGGTACATAACATACAGCAGGTTAGTAACCATTCTTTAAAATGTGGCTATGATGCACTGGAGGCTTCCTTTAGATCAGCCATGACTGGCACAGTTATCAGGAGGCATGCATGGTTGAAAGAACAGGCATTACCAGACCATGTCAAATCTAAGCTTTTGGATGCACCTATGGACAAGGTCAATTCATTTGGTGCCCCTGCACAGCAGGTACTAAAAAAGATGGAAGAGAAAGCAAAATCTGTGCAAACAGTGAAAGATTTCTTACAAGTTCAACCTCCAAGGTTTAGCAGGAACTGGCCCTCCAAGAATTGGTCCTTTCCGGACTCCTCTAAGGCACAAAGAGGCAGGAATAGGCGCTCTAGAGGCAGAAACCAATCCAGGGGTGCCTACAGGGGTCGCCAGTGGCAGGGTAACAACCAACGAGGCACGGATACAGCCACCACCACTACAACAACTCAATCACAGTGACTTGGCGGTGGCACCACCTACCAGGGAACAACTACAAGCACCTTTAGGCGGAAAGCTAACCTTATTTTCAAGAAACTGGCACTGCATTACAAGAGAAAAATGGATTTTGCAAACTATAGACCAGGGTTACAGATTCCATTTCCATACTCTACCAGGAAAGAGAGGAATGCCAAACCTACCACCTACTCAAAGGACAGAAGCTCTAAAACAAATATCTCAATTATTAAGAATGAGAGCTGTGGAAAAGGTACCATCTATGGAGCAAGGGAAGGGATTTTACTCCAGACTCTTCCTGGTACCAAGAAAAGAAAACAAATGGGAGGCCTATTCTAGACCTGTCCGCTTTAAACACATTCCTCATTGTTCCAAAATTCAAAATGCTGACCCTACAGCAGCTTCTTCCCATGCTGGGCAAGGAGTCTTGGCTGGTAACTCTAGATCTCAAGGAGGCATACCTGCACGTCCCCATAAGACCAATTTGCAGAAGATACCTCAGATTTCTTGCAGGATCAGAGCATTATCAATTCTCAGCATTGCCCTTTGGCTTATCTACTGCGCCCAGAGTGTTCACGAAATGCCTGGCATCAGTAATCGCTCATTGCAGACTTCAGGGGATTCAAATCTATCCCTACTTGGACGACTGCCTGATACAAGCGGACAACAAAAACAAACTAACAGAAGACTTACAAAGAGTCATCTACCTGCTGCAAGCCCTGGGATATACAGTCAATACAAAAAAGTCAAGGCTGATTCCATCCCAAAGAATAACCTTTCTGGGTGCAGAACTGGACACATCAAAACAAATGGCATTTCTAACTACAGAAAAGAAAGAGCAACTTCCTCTACTTCTTGGCATTAACAAAGCAGAACCATCTAACTGCAAGAAAAGTGCTACAAGCTCTAAGCTTCATGGCATCCTGCATAATACTGGTCCCTCATGCCAGGCTGCAGATGAGAAAGCTACAGTGGTACCTAAAGAATTTGTGGCCCCAGCACAAGCACAGCCTAGAAACCAAAATTCCAATGATTCCATGCCTGAAGCAAGAGTTCCTATGGTGGGCTCAGGCCTGCCAATCAAACACAGGATTGCCCTTCTGCAAAAGTCGACCAAGACAAACCATCACGACAGATGCCTCAGACCTCGGTTGGGGAGCACACATGATGGGCAAGTGCATTCAAGGCCTATGGACTCAAGGCCAGCTGCATCTGCACATAAATCTAAAAGAAATGATGGCAGTAAATTTGGCAATCCAGGCATTCAGACCTCTTCTCCAAGAAGGCCAGTTGATGATAAGGACAGACAACACCACAGTTATGTGGTACATCAACAAACAGGGAGGCACGCACTCGTACCCTCTATGCCGGCTGGCACTGGACCTGTGGGATGTGGCTCTGAGCTACAACATTCAGTTACAGGCAATTTATGTACCAGGGAAGGAAAACATTCTAGCAGACATATTAAGCAGAACTACAACAGATGCCCACGAATGGATGCTACATCCGGACATCTTCAAAACCATCACAAGAGAATGGGGATTACCACAAATAGACTTGTTTGCATCCCCATTCAATCACCAGTTAAAGAAATTCTGCACAAGGACTTACCACCCACTTGCTTGGAAGGTGGACTCCCTATCTTTCAGTTGGAAAAGCCTGACAGCATACGCATTCCCACCACTTCCTTTGATGCACAAGGTGCTTCTGAAGATCAAAGAGGAACGCCCGTGGATCATTCTGATAGCCCCAGACTGGCCAAGACAACATTGGTATCCACTGCTGAGGAGCATGTCCCGGGAACAAATATGGACACTGCCCCTGATCCCATTACTGCTAACACAGAACAACTACAACATCCTGCATCCAAACCTAAAAACTCTGCAGCTAACTGCCTGGAACATTACATAACAGCAATTAACCCAAATTTATCCCAAAGGGTTAAAGACATAATCCTGGAGGCTCGTAGACCTTCAACAAGAAAGAATTATGCAGCAAAATGGAAAATATATCTCATCTGGAGTACTGCAAAGGGGCAAGATGTGACACTGGTGAACATAGCCAACATCCTGGAGTACTTGGTGGAGCTCTTCCATACAGGCCTGTCCTACTCTTCCATCAAGATACATGCATCAGCTATTTCAGCAGAATACAGCTTGGATCCCCCTGTCTTCTCGCATCCTCTGCTCAGACAGTTTCTGAGAGGAATTAAAAATGTAAAACCTCCCAGGAAACCTCCATTGCCAGCATGGGACTTGAACTTTGTGCTAGAAAAACTGACTCTTCCTCCTTTTGAACCAGCAGCAACAGCAGAATTACAATACTTATCCTGGAAGACTGCTTTCCTGCTGGCAATAACTTCAGCAAGAAGGGTCTCTGAAATACAGGCATTAATGGCAGTGCAACCCTTCCTGATCTTCCATCAAGATAGTGTCCATGAGAACAAATCCTACATTTATGCCTAAGGTGGTATCCAGAGTCTCTTTAAATCAGGCTATCCACCTTCCTACATTCTTCCCCAACCCACAGAACAGGGGAGAAAGGCTCTTACATACCTTTGATGTACACAGACAATTATGCTACTACCTGGACAGGACAAAAAACAATAGAAAAACTGACCAGCTTCTGGTAGCATATGCAACAGGAAAGGAAGGAAAACCAATTTCTAAACAGACAATCTCCAAATGGATAGGAAATTGCATTAGATTTTGTTATTCCTACCATGGAAGAAAACTCCAGAAAACATCAGGCCTCACTCGACAAGGGCTACAGCCACTACCACAGCTTTCTTACGAGGAGTGGCTACCAAGGACAATATAGAGGCTGCTACTTGGACCTCCGTGCATACATTTGCCAGGCATTATAACTTACCTCTATACTCTAGATCCCGGGCTGGTTTTGCCACTGCTGTTTTGCAAGGGATCCTAACTACACCATAATCTCTTCTCATTTCCTCCTCCCCTAGTTTAGCTATGGTATTCTACCCATTTGTAAAGACTGCAGATGCATCCTTGAAGGACATAGTACAGTTTTGTACCTACCATAAATGTAGATGTCCGAGAGGAATGCATCTGCAGTCAGGATTACCCACCCTCCTTCCCCTCTGAGGTACTCCTAGGGTATTTGCCAATCTTCAGCTAGCTTGGGGGGGATCTATTATGGTGTATTTGTTTGTATATATGTACATACATGCTTATTTTATGTGTTTGCTCTCTACTATTTGGAAACTTTGGCATTTATCCAAATTTAGCCATCCAAGAGGGCACCTGGCATCTGAGGCAAGAAACACTGAGGAAAATGGCGTCAGCTGATGCCTTTATACCCGAATAACTGCCGCAATGACGTCGGGTGAAGTGCGACACCAGCCGAAGCCAGACCCAGACTTTGGAATCCGGCCGACCGAAGGGCTGCCTGACGACAGGACAACCCATTTGTAAAGACTGCAGATGCATTCCTCTCGGACATCTACATTTATGGTAGGTACAAAACTGTACTTTCTACCTAGTGCCTACCACCCTGTGTGTAGCTTTGGGATTCTACCCATATGTGATTACTGTAGCTGTATGCACGATGAACGTAGTACAGTTTTGTACCTACCATAAATGTAGATGTTCGAGTGCTAATACAGCTGCAGTACAGGTTTCCCTCCCTCCTTCCCCTCTAGGTATAGGGCTAGTGGCGAACACCTCCTCATACAACCTATTTTGGGTTATCCTCCTATGGTGTATTTGCTTGCAACTACTCTTTTTTTGATAACATTGCATTGCTTGAATATATTTATATATTTATCTGTTGCCTTCCTTTGGGGGCACCTGACATCTGGGGCAAGAAAGACTGGAGAATATGGCGTCAGCTGTGACTTGTATACCCCTGTCGCATTGACGTCAGGGAAGAAGGTGACAACAACCGACGCCGGACCAAGACTTTGGAATTCGGCCGACCGAGGACCCGCCTGACGGCAGAGAACCTATATGTGATTACTGCAGCTGTATTAGCACTCCAACATCTACATTTATGGTAGGTACAAAACTGTACTTTACTTTTACTCCCCCAGCACAGATCACTTGCCATCCCCCCAGTTTTAGACTTTGTGGATGATGTTTACTTAGAACTCAGTTTGAACCCAGACTCTCTGCCTCCTGCTCCGGCCAAACCTGACAGATACTATAGAGTAGAGTGCCTGATTCCCACAAATTTCTTTACAAAAGTCCTGTTGCTGATCCCAGGGTCCCAAAGGGGCTAAGGCTTCTATGGCTAAAAATCCTGTACCCTCTGAAAGGGACTCCAGAGCACTAGACAGGTGGTGGAAAAAGGTTTACACCTCAGCCACTCTAGCTATGAGGGCACTAAATTGCCAGTTTCACATGCTAAAATATCAGCAATTTCTAATGTCTCAGTTAAAACAAAAAATGAGCACTCTCCCTCAGTCTGAATTGAAAGCAATGCAGGATCTGTTGCATGCAACTGAACAGGTGGGCAAACATACTTTACAATGTGGGTTTGATTCTTTGGAGGCTTCCTGCAGAGCAGCTGTCACTGGGTCTGTTGTACGTAGGCATGCTTGGTTAAAGGAACACACTGTCTGATCATGTTAAAGCAAAGCTTCTAGATGCTCCCTTACAGCAGGATGTTCTTTTTGGAGTTAAAGCAGAAGTCTTAAAGAAAATGGAGGATTAGGCAAAATCTATGCAGACAGTCAAAGATTTCCAACAGGTACAGCCCCCTTGCTTCTGCAGAAATTGGCCAACAAAAAATCGGTCCTTTCCAGCTACCGACAGGCCACAGAGGGCTAAATACAGACGTCCAAGAGGCAGAGGACAACCACAAGCCCAGTACAAACCTCGACAATGGGGCACTGCAGCACAGAAGGGAGGAGAAGACAGGTCCCAAACTACCAGAAGGCAAACTCAATGACTTGCACCTCATCTGGCCAAGCAACACTCTCTTGGAAGCCCCCTTGGGAGGAAAACTTGCACTTTTTTCAGACAACTGGCACATTGTCACAAAGGACAAATGGGTCCTAGACATGATTTCACGAGGATACAGATTCCATTTTCACACCTTGCCAATGAAAAGAGGAATGCCAAACCTGCCACAAAATCAATGGGCAGAGGCACAAAGACAAATTACAGCTCTCATGGACATGAGAGCCATTCAACTGGTACCTACTCGAGAGCAAGTCCAAGGATTTTACTCAAGACTCTTTCTAGTTCCCAGAAAGGACAATGCTTGGAGACCAATTCTGGACCTTTCAATTTTAAACACCTTCTTACAAGTACCCAAATTCAAGATGCTAACACTACAGCAGCAGCTTCCCATGTTGGGCAAGAAAGCATGGCTAGTAACGTTGGACCTCAAGGAGGCATACCTGCATGTCCCTGTCAGACAAAGTTGCAGAAGATACCTCCGTTTCATTGCAGGTTCAACCCATTACCAGTTCTCTGCACTGCCCTTTGGCTTATCTACTGCACCCAGGGTCTTCACAAAATGCCTGGCACCAGTAATTGCATACTGCAGACAAAGCGGAATTCAAATATATCCATACCTGGACGACTGCCTCATCCAAGCAGAAAGCAAGGACATCCTCTTACAACATCTGGCTTTTGTAAAACATCTAAGTTGCCTGGGGTACACAGTAAACGAAAAGAAATCAAAACTAGTACTCTCTCAAAATATGACATTCCTGGGTGCCAGCTTGAATACAACGGCCCAGAAGGCTTATCTGATGCCAGACAAACAACTACAACTGACTCAATATTTCAAAACAATGGCAACAAAGACCCAACTACCTGCAAGAAAAATGCTGCAGGCCTTGGGCTTCATGGCATCTTGCATACTACTAATACCATTTGCAAAGCTGCATACGAGGAAATTACAGTGGTACCTAAAAAGCATATGGTCTCAACACAGCCACAGCTTGGACACAATGATATCTCTCATTCCCTGCCTACAACAGGAGTTTCTATGGTGGTCACTGGCATGTCACCTCAACAAGGGTTAGTCTTTCACCTTGCCCCCAGCCAGGCAAACTATGACAACAGATGCATTGGACTACACCTAGGGGGCACACATGGCAGGACAGTGTGTTCAAGGCGTATGGTCTGCAGATCAAAGGAATCTGCACATCAATCAAAAAGAGATGCTAGCTGTACAGAATGCTCTGACAGCCTTCAAGAATCTATTACATCCAGGACAACTTACAATAAGGACAGACAACACCACAGTAATGTGGTACATAAACAAGGGGGTACACACTCCTATCCTCTATGCAGGCAAGCAATTAACTTGTGGAACACAGCTCTGGCTTACCAAGTTCACTTACAAGCTCAATTCCTGCCAGGACAAAAGAACACATTGGCAGACTATCTCAGCAGAAACATCATGGACCCCACGAGTGGAAACTGGATCCACAAGTATTTGCAATGATAACTCAAAAATGGGGCCTTCCAGACATAGACCCGTTTGCCAGTCCTCAAAACTATCAACTAGCAAAAAATTTTGTACAAGGACACTTCATCATCAAGCTTGGAAAGTGGACGCACTCTCATTCAGCTGGAAAAACCTGACCGTATATGCCTTCCCTCCATTGCCTCTCCTCACAAAGGTGCTTCTGAAAGTCAGAAAGGAGAGACCACGACTGATACTCACAGCCCCAGGCAGGCCACACCAGCACTGGTACCCACTATTGAGGAATATGGCCCAGGGCCCACCTTGGATTTTACCACAAACTGCCCATTTGCTCACACAGCAAAACAATCTGATTCTTCACAGCCAGCTAAAAACCTTAAATCTGGCAGCATGGAAAATCACCTAAACATCCAGCCAGCTCCTCTTTTCCAAGCAGTTATGGCTGTTATTCTGGAAGCTAGGAGGCCCAGCACCAGGAAGGCCTATGCGAACAAATGGAAAAGGTTTTGTGCTTGGAACCAAACTAAAGGCCAAAACACACTTCAGCCTCACCTGCCTCAGATTCTACAGTATTTAACTGAGATGTTGCACAAAAGACTTTCTTTTTCTTCCATTAAAATCCATGAATCAGCTATTTCAGCCCACTACAACACAGAACCATCCTTATTTTTGTATCCACTTCTAAGGTAGTTCCTCAGAGGGGCAAAAATTTAGGCCCCCCAGGAGAGCACCTGCACCAACATGGGACCTCAATTTTGTTCTGGAAAAACTTACGCTACCTCCCTTTGAACCAGCTTTCTCTGCAGATCTACAGTTCCTATCATGGAAGACTGCCCTGCTGCTAGCAATAACTTCAGCTAGAAGAGTCTCAGAGCTGCAGGCACTAATGGCAGTGGAACCTTTCCTCATTTTCCATCAAGACAGAGTTTCTCTATGAACTCACCCTTCCTTCATGCCTAAGGTGGTTTCCAGTGCGTCTTTAAATCAAACAATTCACTTACCCACCTTCTTCCCAAACCCACAGAACAAAGGAGAAAGACTCCTGCATTGCTTGGACATTCACAGGCAACTTCGCTACTACTTGGATAAAACTAAGGTTTTCAGAAAATCTGACCAGCTCTTTGTATTCTATATCACAGCTTCACAAGGGAAGGCTATATCAAAACAAACCATTTCCAAATGGATAGGACATTGCATTCGTTTTTGCTATACCCATTATGGAAAACCAGTTCCTGCTACCATTAGGCCCCACTCTATCAGGGCAACAGCTACATCTACAGCCTTCCTCAGGGGGGTATCAACCAAGGAGATTTTTGAAGCTGCAACTTGGAGTTCAGTACACACTTTTACCAAACACTATCACTTACCAATTTACTCTAAGACTAGGGCTGGCTTCGCCACTGCAGTTCTGCAGGGCCTTCTAGCCTCCTCTAACCCTCTAACTCTTCCACCCATCCATAGCTTTGGGATTCTACCCACGTGTGATAACTGCAGCAGGGTAACACGATCAACATCGTACAGTTTTGTACCTACCATAAATGTAGATGTTTGAGTGTACACCCTGCTGCAGTCCATCCCCTCTGATCTAACTGGCTAAATCTATACAATACCTTCCTGATGTATTTGCTTATAGCTGGAGGGATTTTGTGTTTGTGCAAAAAATTACTTTATTTGGTAGTAATTACTAACCACCTTTATGGGGGCACCTGACATCTGGGGCAAGAAAAACTGAAGATGGCGTTTAATGCATTATTTATACCCCTGGCGCACTGACGTCAGGGAAGAAGCGACAGCAACCGACGCCGGACCAAGACTTTGGAATTCCGGCCGACTGCGAGACCACCTGACGACAGGATAACCCAAGTGTGATGACTGCAGCAGGGTGTACACTCGAACATCTACATTTATGGTAGGTACAAAACTGTACTTTTTCTCTACTGCATGTTCAGCTAGTCCGTTTGACTGTGGGTATTCTGGATTAATAGTAATATGTACAAAGTCCCCATTCTTTTGCATATTTCTGAAACAACTGACTTGAAAATTGGGTATCATTGTAAAAAATAATTGTGTGGACTTCCATGGACTGAGAAATGACATTTCAACTTGGTGGTAATAGCAGTGGACGTTAGGTAGTAAATCTATCTCAAATCAGTTTGAATGTCTACCAACACTAATGTTGATTGTTCCACTCAGATATGTCCATGGCTACTGTTGACCATGTTAGTTCAGGATCTTGACTTGGCTGAAGTGGTTCTTTTTCCCAATGTGGTTTAGTACTGAAGAAAGTACGTTATCAATCTTCTTTTGCTAGAGAAGACCAAAATACTAGTACTCTCTCCCTTCTTTTGGTAGATTTGGAACCTGGGTGATGATGCAAAAATCTGTATATATTTACGTTATAAGGAAGCAGGAACAACAATTTTAGGACCTTTGAAAATAATGCCATCTTGCATCAGTATCGCATCTCTAAAGAAAACAAGTTGCACTTCAGGTGGTACATTAGATTGCTTTGGTGACCATCCAACTTTAATAACGTAGTTGAGCTTTTCAAAACTGGATCAGTCTTTGTATGATCTTTCAGCTCATCAAGTCTCGTGGTAGAAAAATTACGTACTCCCGTGACACTGAAGTCGGTGTCTTCTGCATTAAGCTGTTCCGTTGTATTTTTGGGTGATTTGTATAAGGTAAAGTCCACGGTGGTACAGCGGTATCGTTGTTGCCTCACAGCAAGAGGTTCTCCCGTTCGATTCTTGGCTGGAGTGCGGGGAGTGCCTTCTGTGTGGAGTCTGCATGTCCTCCCCACGGTTGGGTGGGTGTTCGAAAGACGAGTAAAAGGGCTGTCCTTTGTTGAAGGTTGAATGAGCTGGCACCTCTGCATTCGTCAAATCTACTACCAGTCATTAGTGGACCAGAGTTTCGCTGTGGCTACCCCTAACCTGGAAAAGCCGAAAAACAACAACATCATCAGCCAGATAAAGAAGTTTGCCTTTTGTATAGACCATTTTGAAGTTGTACTTTTGCAATCTGAGCATCATTCTTTTGTAATCTCGCTGGAGCTGAATGCATAGGCTTCTTTGAAATAGTGACTAGAGATTGGTGATCAGTTTCGATCTGAATAGCTCGACCATAAATATAATCATGAAACTTTGAACATGCAAATACTATCGCCAAAAGTTCTTTTTCAGTTTGACTATGTTGCATTTCAGTTTGGGAAAGAGTTCTAGATACATAGGCTACTGGTCTGGCCTCTTAAAATTTTTGGTCTTGGCACAGTTATTCAAGCATCACAGGAAAGATTTACTGTTTTTTGATATCATAGTATCTTAATGTAGGTAGGGTGGCACTTTTCTGCTCAAGGTGTTAAAGTGCTGTACCAACCAAGACAGTATAACATTTCTGCACGTCGTCTCGCTGCCATCTCGCTGAAGTCTGGTATAACTTCCTAAATAGTTGACCATACCAGGAAAACGTAGTGTTTGAACATTCTTGAGATGCCGGCTCCAGATAATGGCTGCTTGCTTGGATGTGTCTGGTCGCAAGCCAGTGCTAGTAAATAAATGACCTATATATGTAACTTCTGGTAGTCTGAATTTGCACTTCAGAGGATTGAGCTTCAGGTTAACTTCACGTGCTCTCTCTAGTACTTTCCTCAGGTTTCTGTCATGCTCTGCTTCACCATTGCCTCCAACCAGTAAATTATCTACCATTACGGCACAAACATAGTCTGAAAAAATTTGCTTCATTGCATGCTGAAAGACTTCACTTGGAGAATTTATTCCAAATAGCATCCTGAGGAATCTATCTTTCAAATGGGGTACTGGAAGTAGTCTGTAGTGAAGATTTGCGATCAAGCATCCCTTGTCAAAATGAACTTTTTGCATCCAAGACAGAAAAAAGTGGCATTTGGTAGTAGGGCTGCAACTTCCTTAATGGTATGCATAGGATGATGCAGTCTTTTTAATGCTTTGTTCAAATCTCTTAGGTCAATGCATATTCTGATTTCGTCTGAGCCTTTTTTGTGGGCTGCTACCATGGACGACACCCATTCAGTAGGTTCTGTAACTGGACAAATTACACCTTGCTGCACCATTTTATCCAACTGAGCTTTGACTTTATTCTGCATAGCTTTTGGAACTTTTCTTGCCGGTCTGACCACTGGATTAATCTCTTGGTCTAACTTCTTAGAGTACACAGCTGGAAGTATGCCTAACTTATCAAAAACGTCAGCATACTCTGAGAAAATAGGTTAAGTAAAATTGGAACTAGGCTATGTGCTTATATTATAAACTTCTTTGGTAAAGGAAAGCAAATTCATTCTTAAGCTTTCTGAGACCCAATAATGACTGCACAGGTCTTCTGACTGCATAGAATATTAAGTTGTTGCAGTTCCTAGCCAAATATGAAAGCAGTACTGAGCCTTCAGTTTGAATCTCCTCACCTGCATAAGTAACAAGTCTTGCACAACTTGCCACATTAAGTTGCTCACCACCAGCTCTCACCTTGGCAAATGTGTCTGCTGACATAACATTACACTTTGAACCAGTGTCTGCTTTGAGCTCAGTGGATTTACCATTGATCTTGACAGTACAAAACACTGTTCTTTGCCAACAAATTTAGTGCATCCGCTTTTTCCCCAATTACTGGTACACCTTCTACGTAGAAACACTTTGTTTTTTGCCAACAAATTTAGTGCATCAGCTTTTTCCCCAATTACTGGTACACCTTCTACGTAGAAAGTGGACTTGCAGCTTTCTATATGATCAACTTGCTTTTTTAAGTGAACCTTTAACTGTGTGAAGTTTACTTGATTTGCAAAACTTTAGGAAATGGTTCCGTTTTTTACACTTGTGGTATTGCTGACCAAATCCTAAGCACTTCTCTTTTAGACTCATGATTGGCACCACAATTTTGACAGGTAACAATAAAGCTTGATTTGGGTTTTGCTAACTCGCCCTTGTACTGCATTAAGCATGTCCTTCTCACTGAACTAGTCTTAGAACTTGCTGAAAAACTATAGGTTTTACCTGCTGCACTTGCAGGGGTTACAGCTGCCATGTGCTTAAGCCTACTCCTACTAGCCATGTGTTGGATGCTGTCTGTTTGCTCTGGAGCCTACTGAAACCATGCTCTTATCGCTTGCAAGTATATTTGTGTGCCTTTCTTTAACTTCATGGATTTGACCAATCTCAATAGCTTTGCCCAGCGTTAAATCACGGTCACGAAGCAAAATCTTTCTTGCTGCAGCACTGTTAATACCGCACACAAGCCTGTTTTTTAACTCCACCTACACATTTTAGCTTAGTTTCTCAGGTCAGTAATATAAGCTGGAAAAGTTTCTCCTGGTTTTTGATCTCTTGTGTAAAACAAATGCCTCCCTAACGTAACATTTGTTTGGGAATTGCACATTTCCCTGAATTTGCGTTTCTGGGTCTACCCTTGATTCGGCCTGTACAATGTGATTTTCCCCTTTCTCCTTTGTATATTGCTGGTACATACACAAATGAACGCTGTCTTTCAGTGGCCTCTGACCCAGCTAGGTTTAGCAAAATGAATGCCCAGGTGCGTGCATCTTTGTCAGAATAAGCTGCTTGTATAAAAATGTCGTACTCTTGCTCAAATACTCTCCAATTCTCTGCGGTATTCTGATAAATAGAAGTGGACCTGGTCTGCAAAATGCCTTTGCCATATTAACACATACCAGTGAAGGCTTTTGCACGTGTCTACGTGCACACTCAGACGTATGCCTGAAATTTATGGCAGTGTTTGTAACTATGCCCAGTAGTACAGCAAACCTCTGAATAACTGAACTTTGTGAAGTAAGTCTCCTGGGCACAAGAATATTCTTAAAATCACAGTACTGTAAGAAATCATCTCAGTGTAAGAAACCTTTCAAAATTACTGCACTGTGCAAATAAACCAGGCAGAAGAAGCTCAGAATAGAGAACATTTCAAAGTAACTGCACTTTGCAAATAAACAGTAAACAGCACACTGAAACTGTCCCAAAATGGCTGTACTTTGCTAAATAACTCTGTACAGTGCAAGAAACACTCTGTAATGGTGGCTCTCTGCAAATGGGCACACCCAGCACAATTAACTTTTCGAAATGGCTTGACTGCACTTTATGAAATAGTTGCACTTTGACATAAACTGTTCAGAATAAATGCACCGTGATAAACGCACACTGTAAGTACTTTTACACACTTGGAGATACTTCGAATAACTCTAGTTATGCCCTGAATAGCTTCAATGCATGCGAAGCAGTAGTTTATGCCAAAACAGTATCTTGCCAAAAAACCTGCAGTCACTTTGCTTTATTTATGCTTAATGTGCCTATTGCCCTTTATTGCATTCGTTTTGATCAATCTTTTTTCGGGCCCATTATATTTTTCTTGTGCTAGTTTTACTCTAAACATGTGTTTTAGTGCTTTGAATGAGCTTGCATCCTTGCTTGCATTTTGCCCAGCTTGCTTGCCTTCAGTCATGGCTCTGTGTTGCTGCTTGCAGTGAGAAGATGTGGTGAGAGGATGCAAGAATAAAATTGATTTAGAGGGGCCACCTGGGGTTTCATACCACCCTGTTAATTTCGAAGAAAGTCTTGTATTTTCCAGAAAAAATGGAGCAGTTTGAGAGTAAAAAGTTGTGTCTTGCCATAACTCTGTATCTGTGTTGTCTTCCTTCATTCCTCCTCATGATAGGGTCTCTGATCCGACCCTCTTATCTGGCTCAGCCACATACTACAGACTTGGGTCTGACTGTCAAAGCTCCTCCCTCCTACCCATAATGCCCTCTATCCACCGAAGTACGTCAGATAGTTTGCTGATTCCAAACGTTCAGCATCCACGTTAAAGGAACAGCAGAAGAGTCTCCGACATTTTACATGAGAGTTCCTTCATCATCCAGTTCCTGTAGAAGAGGAAGGCAGGGAGGTGGTTGAGTGGAAAAAGTGAGGAGGAATTAAGGAAGACAACACAGATGCCAAGTTATAGTAAAACATAACTTTTTAATCTGATGTTGGCGTCTTCATTTCTCCTCACCATAGGGTCAGAGTCCCCAGATACTTAAATCCTGGGTGGCCCTCATGGAAGGATATGGCTGAGCACCATTGAACCAAAGGAGGCCCTGCTCCTGGATATGACATTCAACTTGTAATGCGATACAAAGGTATGATTGTTAGACCATGACGCTGACACACACGTCATCAGTGAAAGTTCTAGAATAGGCTGTAGAAGTAGCCATAGGAGGTTTAGGTAATTCCAGTCCCTTGAATGAATATATGTACGAAATGCAGTCAGATATCCATTCTGCCAAGGTAATTTTTGCTACCACTGTCCAAGCCTATTAGAGGAGAAAGCTGCTAAAAGCTGATAAGATTTTCTTTGTCGGGTGGTTCTGTGTAGGTAAAATCGAAGTGGTCTATGAACATCTAGAAAGTGGAGAATGTACTCTCCTTTGTTAGAGAAATTGGGAAAGAAAACTGGTAATTGGATAGATTGATCTTGGTAGCAGCTGTGGGCATAAGACTGACTGGTGTGTAATGACACTCTTTCATAAAGGCAATGTAAGCGGTGGTACAGCGGTAAGCGTTGTTGCCTCACAGCAAGAGGTTCTTCTGTTAGTCACGGCTGGAGTGCCTTCTGTGTGGAGTCTGCATGTCCTCCCTGCGGTTGATTGGCCTCCGAAAGACACGTGTGAATGGGTGTGCCTTCGCTTAAGATTGTGCGTCGGGCTGGCAACTCGGCACCATAAAAAAAATCTACTGCCAATCATTAACGGACTCCTGTTCTCCTGTGGCGACCCATAACCGGGAAAAGCCGAAAAGACAAGCAAACAATGTAAGGAGACTTGGAAGATAAGGCTTGTAATTCTGAAAGCCTCTTAGCAGAGGTTAAAGCCACCAAGAGGACTGTTTTCCATGACAGAAACTTCATATCGCAACTAGCTGCTAGTTCGAAAGGTCCCTGGGTTAAAGCCTGTAACTCGAGAGTGAAGTCCCAAGGGGGGGGATGTATCCTTAATTGGGGGCCTTAAGAAAATGCCTTTCATGAAAGATTTGGAAAGTCTAATAGTGAACAGAGAACAAGATTGACTTGCTGTATAAAAATTGGAAATGGCAGCTAAGTGTAATTTTGATAGCGGAGAAACTAGACCTTCATTGTAAAGGGTGCAGAGAAAAAGCAAAACATCTGAAACTGGTTCTGAGAAAGTCAGTTTTCCTGCTCGTGGCCCAAATAAAATATCTCTTCCATTTGCTGCTGTAGTTTTTTGTGCAAGCCTTCTGCGAAGCTAGAAGAATTTTCTGGATTGGGGACGTAAGCCTGGATTGCCACACTAGAGTTGGAAATAAAGAAACGGAGTGGTTAATTTGAGGTGTTGGAGGTTTGGATGCTGCAACCCTGATTGGGTGAGAGAGGAGATCCTGATTTGGCTCCAGAATCCAAGGAGGATATTTCGGATGAGACCATAGAAAGGGGAATCGTACCTGACGAGGCCAGAAGGGGGCAATGAGGATGACTGAGCTCCTCAGCCTGCTTGCCTGTCACAAAAACTTCGGGATGAGTAGAAAAGGAGGATAAGCATACAAGAGACCCAGGGCCAGTCGTGGACTACTGCATCCCTCATGGACTAACCCAGAGGAGTGATCTGCGTGAAGAACCGGCTGTATTTGAGTGGAAACGCAAATGGGTCACAGTAAGGTTGACCCCAATGCCTGAAGATCTTGTTCGCCACTGACCTGAGGGACCACTTGTGTGGAACCAGGAGCAATATGCTGAGTCTTTCTGCCAGATCGTTGGTTTTACCCAGGATGTGCATTGCAACTAGAAGGTGGTTTTCACCCATTCCTACACCCTCATGGCCTCCCTGCACAAGGGGTACGAACGGGTTCCTCCTTGTTTGCTGATGTACCATACAACAGCCAGTGTTGTCGGTGTATTGCAATAGTCCCCAAGGGAGAATGTCCTGAAAGGCTTGCAACATTAGGAGGACTACTCTTATCTCTAGGACATTGATATGCAGTCTGGTGTTGGTGGGGGGCCACGTGCCTTGGACTGTTTTCCCATTGTAATGCCCCCCCCAAACTGGGAAGCATCCGTGGCCACTGTGGCTATAAGGGGGGCTGTTCAAGAAAGGTCTGCTCTGATTCTGTCCACCAACTGAGGTGACACCTGTAGATGAGTCAACCTGATGTGAAGGGACAATGGCTGACAAAGGATGGACCTTTGTGTTGCTGATGTCCATTGAAGAACCCGTATGAAAAACTTGGTTAGAGGGACAACAGAATGGCTGCAGACATTGGCCCTAGGGTCTGCAGAATCAAACTAGCTGAGCAAATCTGTTGGGGTAACAGTTTTACTGTACCTGATTTCTCAAGATGGTTACCCTGTGAGAAGGAAGAGGAGCTATCTGATCCCTTGTATTGAGTTGCCTACCTATGAATTCCAGGTTCTTTAGTGGAGTCAGATTGGATTTGCTTATGTTTATAGTGATGTCCAGAGAGTAACTGGATTAAGTAATCCTTGGCTTCGATTGGCTCCTGCCCACCCTCACGAGGCGTCAGCTAACAGTCCAAATACAGAAACACCTGGAATTCCCTGAGCCTCAAGTGAGTTGTTGCAACAGTCATGCATTTGGTAAACATCTGGGGGGCTGTGGTGAGCCCAATGGGCAGTGCTCTGAATTGGTAACTATCATCTCCCAGCCAGAAGCGCAGATATCTCCTGGAGCTCCTGTTTATTTTGATGTGATAGTACACGTCCTTGATCTGTTGAGCACATCCAGTCGTCATTGTGCAACAGCGGCAGAATGTACTGTACCGTAACCATTTGGAACCTCAGCTTCTGTACATATTTATTTAGTTTCCTTAGATCCAGAATGGTTTTTGGGTCCCCTGTCTTTTTGGCACCAGAAAGAAGCAGGAGTAGGTTTCAAATCCTCCTTGTTCTGTACGGACCTCTTGGATGACTTTTTTTTTTTTTGCAACAGTTGTTGAATTTCCTGTGCTGCCTGTTCCATTTAACTTGGTAGCATGTCTGGAAGGGTTTGGAGTTTGGGGGCAGAAGAGAAAAGGGAGTGTTGTAACCTCTGGATATAATGCCGAGTACCCAATAGTTTTGAGTCAGATGTGTCCAGGCTTCTGGGTGCAAAGCTAGTTGGCCCCTGACTGCCTCCAGAGATGCAGTCGGGCAGTGCTTCAGGAGCACTAGTAGGGCTTATCAAGAGGAGGCTCCCTAAAGCACTGGTTCTGTGAACTCTTTCTGCCTCTAGGGTGGCATCTACCATCGAACCCTCCCGCTCTGCACCTAGTTCCCCGCGTGGGTCCTGGAATGGCCCTTTGGATTTACGAGACCACCTCATCTTACCTCCATGTTGATTCCTGGAGAAGGACCTCTGGGGGTAGAAAATTTGATTTCAACAGCAGAGAGGTTTTTTTTCCATCCTTTTCGCTGCTGGTAAGTGTGTCTTGAGCCAATGGCCCAAAAAGGGAAGAGGCATCATAAGGGGCATTAATTAATGCCTGAAAGGGCTCTGCAAAGCCACATAGCCTCATCCATGCATGCCTCTGTAGGAAGACACCTGAAATGGCTGCTCGCAAGGCGCCTTCAGTGGCGTGTGAGATTAACCTCATAGAATCGATGGACAAAAGAGTGGTCAGCTTGAGAGAAACTTTCTTAAATTCCTCTGCAGGTGTGGACTCTGAGAGAAGCTGAAAGTTCCTTGATTTAGCGCTCTCTCTCTAGCCAAGTAAAGTGAGCCAAATAATTCAGCGATCACAGCGCAAAGGTGGCAGAGGTGTAGATGTTCTTCCCCAATCTGTCCAGCACTCGACTCCTTGTTAGGTGGATGGACATTGGCAGTTTCTTGTGTCTGTTCCTTCTTTGTGGCTGCTGCCACCACAATGGCATCTGCTACGGGACCCTTACTCCAGTGCTTTGTCTGTAGGGGGTAACAAACTGATTGGGTAATTTGGGTATGGGCTCGATGGTGTCTTGATTCCTTCCACATTAGGCGAGACTAAATCCACCAGGGGATCTGCTGGGGGGGGGGGGGTGAGGGACACTCAAGATGTAGATGCACCTAAAAGTTGAAAACTGCGAGGATTTGGAACAAATCTACCTCAAGCTTGAGAGAGTGTAATACACATCTGGTTTGCTGAAGCTGCAAAGGAGATCTGAGGTGCTTGGGTGGATACAGGGCATTATGGGCTGGAGGGAGGAGCTAGAGTCGGATCCAAGTCTGTGGCATGTGACCATGCCACATCGGAGGGTCAGATCCAAGACCCTATTGTAAGGAGAAATGAAGAAGACAACATCAGATGTATGTCTAATGAAGTACATTTACATAAAAAAAAAAAAAAAAAAAAAAAAAAAAAAAATTTTTTTTTTTTACTATTCTGAACTGTTCTCCAGTTGACATGAGCCTTGATTCATGGCATTATTGATCCTTATGTAATAAGGTACTCTAAACCCACTTTCTTGAGGATATCCCACAAAGGTTTCAATGCTACGTGATTAACTTGTGAGATGGCCCTAATTTGTTCAGAATTTTGCTCCATTCTGCTTAAAACTGGAAATTTATTTTGAAAAGTTCTGAGTTAGTATTAACAAATGCCCCTAAGTTGGGGCAACAGTTTTTGCTGCGTTACTCTGGAGGTAAAAGTGAAGAGGTATAGGGTGTGTCTGTTCCCTCACTCCATATTAAGTGGGAGGATTCATCTTGGTTAATCAGTCATTTGTGTGGATTGAAGAAGTTGTCCTATATGTATTGATTTTTTGATGCACGGTAGATAGTGGTAAAAGGTCTCCTTTTTCAATTACTGCTTAAGCCAGTAAGGCAGTAACACCAGAAATCTATAATTTTGTAATAGTATGGTAACATTCTTTAAACTGACAAATCGGGCATGTACTTCATTATGTAAGTAATGAAAACGATTACTGAGAAGCAATTGGTGTTATAATTGTAATGTCCTTGTTATCAGAACTGTTGGCAAAGCATTTAGTGCATGTGTGCACACAGCATACATATATAAAAAATGGATCGTTGATGCGGAATAGTAACAGATTTGTGTAATGAGTATAATATGAAAAGCAAGAAATGGCATCTGTTCAGTATCTGTATAAATTAACCAGTAGTTTTTTTTTACATGTTGTCTATTGAGTGTTGAGTGGGGTTTTTAGAGTGATATTTGTTACTGAAGAGTGCAGCAGACTTTGAAAATCGAGGGAAGAATGTCCGAGGAGACTGTAGCAAATAGTTTTGAAAACCTGGCTTTATGATCGCTAAATAATGGATATACTAGAAGTAAATCATGGCTAAAAATACTCCGTTTTGTGTGTACAGTCTTCAAAATGGTACTGTAGGACCTTGTATTGTCTAACTTTGCTTTCCTTAATGTGCAGATTTATGCAAAATGTAATCCTGATTTATTGTGAACGGTACTGTCATGGGTAGAAGGGCTTCATATTGACTTTAGCAATTTTTTTCCTTTGCAAACACAAATTGGCCCTGGGTGTATTGGGGGAGGGGGCTTAACCCAACACGCCTTCTCTAACTTACATTGGTGTACTCCAGCTTGCACAAAGTAGGGGCAGGGTCCCAAGTGTATAAATTCTCTTTTTTGATTTGCAGTTGCAGTAGGTACTTAACCCAGTGACACTAGTGTTTTTTTTCTTTCTTTCCAAAAATCCCGTGGAGAAATAGAATTAGCTAGTGCCACCAACTTTGCAAGGTAGGCAGAAGTCTGGTGGTAAAGATATGATGTATAGCTTGACCGACTTGTAAAGGAAGAAGTAATCTAATTTGGAATGATAGGTTATAGCTGCTGGACCTGTGATATTTTGGCCAGTAATGTAGGCTGCTAGCGGCATCCTGCTGTCTCTAATGCCTTTGTTTTTTCCCCATGTATGTCTGCCTGTTCCCACTATGAAAGCTTGACACAAGAACAGGCTGTAGTACATCTTTTAGGGCCACTTTTGGACTAATGCATTTGCAGTCCTGTAAACTTTTTTTGTTTTTATTGCACAATTCGCTTATTACATTTTGTTCAAATTTGGTGAATTTATTTTTGCTGTCTTCATTTTTTTTGTCCTGTTAGTGTACCTGTGGGAGGCCAATATCTGCAGCTGATGGACACATTTAATAGTCTTTGTTTTTTGGGGTTGGGCTGTGATGCACTTTGCTCACTGTGCACTGAATTCAGTGATGCAACCAGAATGAGAAGGAAGAGCCCTACAGACATAGATGATAGACTGAGGTATGTATGATTTTTGATGATGGTAAATCTTCAGAAACTGAACCAAGAACAAACCTTTAGGCTTAATCATGACGAGTCTTACTAAATTCTCTAAGAATTTTCTCTCTCAAAAGCCATGCTGCATTGTAGCTGTGGATGCATCCTAGTATTCCTGACAGCAGCCTTTACTGTTGCAGATTGTCTGCAATACTGGTTTTGGGCAAACTGGCATTTGCCAAACCAGTGTGGGTTTTGGTGGAGGTGTACCAGCAGTCGTCTTGGTGGGTGCTGGCATGTCAGGGATAATAGAGGTCTTCTATAGTGTTATCAGAGCTGTTGCTGTCAGTGACGTATACTTTGATAATACTGCTGCTGGTTTCTTGGGTGTTTTGGTTTCTAATCTTGTAGTGTACAATGTAATGATAGTAATGCTTTATTATTCATAGTGCCAAATGTCCCTGTAAACTGTAATTGCAGTTGATGACTTATTTAAGAATGTGTTCAAAATATTGATTTTAATCCAGGTGAACTGTGGCAATATTGGTCAGTTCTGGAAATTTAAGGATTTAATTTCTAGATTTTTTAAACCTTTTGAAGATTGATTCAGCAATTAAAGCATCCTTCCTTCCTACAAAGTTATCCATGCTACTGTTTTTCACTGCCTTCTAAACTTTAGCCATAAAATTCTTTCTTTTGGTCTCCTAATTAAAGTAGAATCTCTTTTATAATTGTATTAGAGCTTGGGAAGATTGGCTTTCCAGATTTAGAAACTTGCATGACTTCAGTTTAAGTAATTTTGCATCAGTCTGATCTGTTTTATGTACTCATTAGGAATGGCACTCGTGTTATTTTTAATTTTAGATTCAACATAGTTCGTTAAATTAATAACATTTTTATTGGTTAACTTTTTTTACCGTTTGCCATACCTACCCTCCACCCTATTATCTAAATATTTTAAAATCCTTTGAAATTACTTTTTTTCACTAAAATTTCAGATCTTTTCCAATTATACTTTGGGACTCCTGAATGGTGCTATTGGAAGTAAAGGGTATAAGTGTGGATTTGCTTTTTGATTCAGTGGCTGTCTGCAATAACTAAAATTCAGTCTAAACAGAAGTTTACATTGAATAAACTGGTTAGGTATGCATGAAAAGGTGCACGATTTGATACAGTAAAAAGTTAATGAAATTGCATATGTATATAAACCTTGCTTAGATATTCTGCAGTGTATTTTAGGGTACAATTATTGGGACTAAAATTGTTTCCCATTTTGAAAAATTATAATTAGTGTTAAAATCAGTAGTAGCAGCAGTATTCTCACATTTTTGGCAGCATTGCCACCTTTTCAGATGTTCAAAAATGGGACATTTTTATAGGAATAAGAGGTTTTGCAATACCGACCTTACCCAAAACCAGTATAAAGAGCTGGACGTCGATTATCTACTAAAATAGCTCACTGTTGTAGAATGTCATTTGCCTTTTTTTTTTTTTTTTTTTTTTTAATGCATTACGTAACTGCCCATTTAGGGACTCTCTTGCATAAACAGAGATGGGTGGTAATCCTAGTTTTTGGAGAATGGTTTACCTGGTGATTTCTACTTGGACTGTTTAGTACTCATAAAATCCATGAAATGTTTAGTGACCGAGTTGACTAGGAACACTTTTATATATGTGAAAGTATACAAATATTAGCAATTTAGATGTGCTGGACAAACATTCTAATTACATTAATTATTTTGCAGTGAATTCATTTTTAATATATAATGTTTCAGTCCATGTGTGATTAAAAAATAACATAACCCATTGTACAGGAATTTGATTAATTGTGACAAGGCAAATTATTTTCTGTAATTGGAACAGTTCTGTCGCCTCTTATGTGGAGTTTTTAAATTTGTTAGACACCATATGACTTGAAATAAACATTTGTCTGGCAGAGTTTGTCCATCAGTTGGTATGTTTTTAGAGAATTATGAGAGAAACTCTTATTTAACAGAGTTATTTTGCTGCCATCCAAGGTGTTAAAACATGAAAAACAGTGCAACATGAAGCTAGCTTTGTCTTTTTTGTATAGGCGAATCATGGGTTGATATCTTTACTGTGTTAAAATAACTTTTGTTTGATCTGCATTATTACTAGTTAACATATGACTTGCTGTATATTTTGATAAGTGTATTTTGTGCTTGTCTTGTTTTAATGTAATAAAACAGTATTCCTGCTTTAGGGAGTGTGTTCTTTAGTGTAATGGTTATCTTGTTGCAGCTAATGTGGTTGTCCTTGACAGTGTTTTATTCTTTTATTTGCAGACTATGAGAAGACACCGAAATGAAGTGACAGTCGAATTACGGAAGGTAGTTAAAACAGTGGTTGATTTCGGAGTGTCGCACTTTTGTACACATCACATTTTTTGTACAGTATTTCTATTTAGTTGAAGTTCCTTCAGATACAGTATTCTACCAAAATGATGGTAGAATTGAATGTAATTGAACACTTAAGCAAATTCAATTATGAAGTGTTAAAAAAAAAAAAAAAAAAAAAAGGCAAACTATGACAAGTGTTTAACACAATTACCTGAATGATGAGAATGGGCATTGTCTTAGTTCTGTAATGAGAGTATTGCACATACTCCATTTTTCTCACAACTTTACCGTTTTATTTCCTTCCAAATATTCCCTTTACGTTCTGCTTAAAAGTGGATGGAATTTGTGGAGAGTATTGTATGACGGTGTTAAGGAATAAGAAAATTGTTTTACTTAAGAGCTGGCGTTCTTCATGGTCTTTCTTGGTGGCGTTGGAGGTTATATTTATTTTTTGTTCTGTGTGTTGGACCAAGAGTTTTTTTTGGGAGCTTTTTTAAGGCGAGGGATGTCCAGTCCGTGTCTTAAGTAGTTGGTAAAAGCTTATCCTTTTTGAAGGAAGGAGTTTCTAAATTGTGAAATTCTGATGCAATTTGGATTTTTATTTTAGCAGGATAAATTATTTGTTTGATCCCATTTTGTTTGAATGTTTTCACAAGAGGTCAACATTTCCCTCTCTTCTAAGGTTTTAGCAGAGTTATTAGCAAATATTATGATGTTCTGATCATATTTTAATGGAGCTTTTTCCCCAAGCTGTTTTAAGAATCAAGGCTTTATCAAAGAAATAAAGGAATTTTATTACTGTAGATTTTGGAGGAGGCATGGATTTATCTGTAGTGCTGTGCTTTTTTGATGCCATAGGAAAGTCCTCCTTGCAGGTTTAATAATTTTGGAATCTAAGAAGAAAAAAAATAACTAGGTAGTCTTTAACAGAATATATTTAAGTTGTATTTCCTTTCTCTGTTTTTGAGATGGTCTGATGTTCTTCGTGTTTCACTGTTGCAGTCATTACATTTGGGTAATCCTGCTGGCAGGTTGCCCTCAGTCGGCCTGAATTCCAAAGTCTTGGGTCCTGTGTCGGCTGCTGTTGCCCCTTCCCCTGATGTCAGGTCGTCAGGGGTATAAAAGAAGCAGCCGACGCCATTTTCTTTAGTCTTTCTTGCCGTGTGGTGCCCGAGGCAGAAGCAGTTCGCAAGTGCCAGTCGGCCGACTCCTGAGATTTGTGTTCGAATTTCAAATCCGAAGTCTTCATTAAAGCTAAGTACCCCGTTGGGAAGACTTTTTTTCTTGCTCCAGACAGATGTCAAAAAAAGTTAATAATTGTATTTCTTGTGGAAAGCAAATACCTCATAAAGACTTTCATTCTTACTGTATTCCTTGTCTAGGCCCTGCCCATAACGTTTCAGGTTGTCGGTTTTGTGCTAGATTTAACCAACGCACTATTAAGCGTCGGTATGATTTTGCATTAAACTATTTTGGACGCAGGTTTAATTATCCAGAAATGTCATTGGATAGCCATCCGACTACTGGAGTTCACAAAAAATGCAAAGAAAAAGATGGACAACCGAGGCCCAAAACCGACGACAAAGCTTCTCCTAAGCCAGTCGCAGGCTCTCAGTGATGCGCTTTCGCAGCCCCTGATGCCCGCTACTTTAGAGTCGCAGGCCGCTACCGACTCCCACGTGGAGTTGGCGATGCCGCTGTACTCAAGGTATTGATTGGAGCCTCGACACTATTCCTTCAGATGGGTCTGGAGCCGCTGAGCAGGCACCGGCTTGTGAGGGTGTATTCAGACCTAAACATATATACATTAAACCAACTTCAGCTTCAAAGGCAAAGACTAAAGCACCTTCAAAGAAAAAAGAAACTCATGAGCCACGTGGACAGGCCTCCGTGCCCAGAAAACAGATGCTCGAAATGGCCGAAGACTTGATTACCTTGATCAGGGGTTCCCATCCCCCTCCTGATAAGAGGCCTAGGCAAGAGACAGACTATGAATCTTCAGATCAGGTTTCTGTTTCTTCTGATTCCTCTTCTGACCCGGAATATTCTATTCCCCCCTATGAGGATTCTAATGCTGAAGAATCTATTCCTTCAGCTTCTCCTCTAGAGGACAATTCTTTTGGGGAAACCTTACATACCATGAGGGAGCACTTCCACTGGGAGAGCCAAGATTTTTCAGAATCTAAAAAGAGGCTCAGGGACTTCCTTTTACTACCTCAACACAGGCCTCTAGCCATTCCACCTGTTTGACATTGTAGATGTGTTTTCAGAGTCTAGTCTGACCCCTGAACAAAGAATTGTTCTTTTCCTGAGTCAAACAGACCTCAAAGGGGCAGATCCCAGGTGCAAGGTTCATACTGATCAAAGCAATGGGGTGCTTCTACCTCCAAAAGTGGAGAAGACAAATCACAACGTTACAGGAAACAGTCCCAATGACTTCCCCCTGTCTGCACCAAGCACTTATTTCCTGGCAGCACCCTTAGGGGGAAAATTAGCACTTTTTTCCCTCAAAATTGGCACATTATAACTCAGGACAAATGGGTTCTAAATATTGTCACAAGGCTACAGGTTCCATTTCCATACCCTGCCAAAGGCAAACGGCTGGCCAAATCTACCAAAAAATCAATGGACAGAGGCACAAAAACAAGTCCCAGCCCTCATGGACATGGGGGCCATTCAACAAGTTCCAGAGCAAGAGCGGGGGGCAAGGATTTTATTCAACTGTTCTTGGTACCCAGAAAGGACAAGGCCTGGAGGCCAATACTGGACCTATCTATTGGGAACACATTCCTGGATATACCAAAATTCAAAATGTTTACTTTGCAGCAGCTTCTGCCCATGCTGGGCAAGAACGCTTGGCTTGTGACTTTAGATCTAAAAGAGGCATACCTGCATGTCCCAATCAGACAAATATGCAGAAGATACCTCAAATTCAAGGCTGGCTCAATGCATTACCAATTCTCTGCACTGCCCTTTGGCTCATCTATTGCGCCCAGGGTCTTTACAAAGTGCCTGGCACAAGTAATTGCATTTTGCAGACAAAGGAATACAAATATATCCTTACTTGGACGACTGTCTAATTCAAGCAGAGAACAAGGACATTCTACTACAGCATCTGGCATTTGTAAAAAGACTTCTAACATGCCTAGGGTACACAGTCAACGAAAATAAATCAAAACTAGTACCCTCTCGAGATAATATTCCTGTGTGCAAACTTAAATACAACTGCCAAGATGGCTTATCTCATGCCAGACAAAGGCAACTGACTGCCTATTTCAAAATGTTAGCAACAAAGGCCCAGTTATCTGCAAGAAAAATTCTGCAGGCTTTGGGCTTCATGGCATCCTGCTCCCTCAAATACCATATGCAAGGCTGCATATGAGGAAACTTCAGTGGTACCTAAAAAGTGTTTGGACTCGACATTGCCACAGCCTGGAAACTATGATTGCTCTCATTCCCTGCCTGCAACAGGAGTTTCGATGGTGGGCAAAGGCTTGTCACCAAAACAAGGGACAGCCATTCACATTATCCCCAGCCAGGCAGACACTAACAACGGATGCATCAGATTATGCCTGGGGGGCCCACATGGCAGGAAGATGCATTCAGGGCACATGGACCTCAAACCAAATGCATCTACATATCAATCAAAAAGCGATGCTAGCTGTTGAAAATGCCCTGACAGTCTTCAAGGACCTACTTCATCCAGGTCAACTACTGATAGACAACACCACCATCCTGTGGTATATAAACAAGCAGGGGGGCACACATTCTTACCCCCTTTGCAGACTGCCATGACTTTGTGGGACACAGCATTGACTTACCAAGTACATCTGCAGGCACATTTCCTGCCAGGAAAGAAAAATACTCTGGCAGACGAACTAATCAGAAACCGCATGGATCCCCACAAGTGGCAGCTGGATCCACAAGTCTTCAGCATTATAACAAGCAAATGGGGATGCCTGGACATAGATCTATTTGCCTCCCCTCACAACTACCAACTAAAAAGATTCTGCACAAGGATTTATCACAGACAAGCATGGAAAGTGGACACACCCTATCAGTATATGCCTTTCCCCCTCTGCCTCTCCTCCCCAAGGTACTCCTAAAGGTCAGATAGGAGAAGCCAAAGATGATACTGATTGCCCCAGACTAGCCCCACCAGTACTGGTACCCAATACTAAGGAGCCTGTCTCAATGCCCAGCTTGGACCTTCCCTCAAGTACTTCATCTTCTGTCCCAGCAAAACAATCAGATCCTGCACAGCCAACTCAGGACTGTAAACCTGGCAGTATGGTGGATAATGTAGTCATACAAAGCACACCTCTCAGTAAAGCTGTGATGGGATGTCATCTTGGAAGCCAGAAAGCCTAGTACTAGAAAATCTTATGCTGGAAAATGGAAGAGATTCTGTGCTTGGAATCGGGCACAAGGAACAGATATACAGCTGTGCCAAATATTCCTCAGATTTTGCAATACTTAACTGAGATGCTGGACAAAGGCTTATCTTTCTCATCTATTAAAATTCATGCCTCTACCATTTCGGCTCATTACAATGCAGAGCCACCAATCTTTTCTCATCCCTTATTAAAACAGTATCTCTGAGAAGCCAAAATTTTAAGGCCTCCAAGGAGATCACCTTCCCTGCATGGGACCTCAACTATGTCTTGGAAAATTCACCCTGCCTCCTTTTGAGCCAGCTGCTACTGCTGATATAACATTTTTATCTTGGAAAACCGCTCTGCTCCTAGCAGTAACTTCTGCAAGACGAGTTTCAGAGCTGCAGGCACTCATGGCTGTGGAACCTTTTATCATTTTTTATCCAGACAGGGTCGCCCTGAGGACTAACCCAACATTTATGGCTAAAGTAGTGTCCAGTGTGGCCCTTAAGTTGGCAGATGAATGGTTTGGTTTTTATCCAAATCCACAGAACAAGGGTGAGAGAATTGTGCATTATTTGGACATACACAGACAGCTTAGATTCTGCTTGGACAGAACCAAAGTTTTCAGGAAGACAGAGCAATTACTAGTGGCATATGCTGCAGGATCACAAGGAAAGGCCATCTCAAAGCAAACTATTTCAAAGTGGATAGGCCATTGCATTTGTTTCTGTTACTTGCACCATGGCAAGCCAGTGCCTAAGGGCATTAGGCCACATTTCACCAGAGCTGCAGCCACTTCAACAGTCTTCCTCAGGGGAGTACCAACCAAGGACAGTTTAGAGGCAGCTACTTGGAGTTCAGTGCACACCTTTACAAAGCACTATCTGCCACTCTACTCTAAATCCAGGGCAGGCTTTGCCACTGCAGTTCTGCAGGGTCTCATAGCCGCTCCTAATGCTGTTTAGCACCAGTCTCCCTACCATAGCTTTGGGAATCTATCCAAATGTAATGACTGCAACAGTGAAACACGAAGAACATAGTACAGTTGTATACACTTACCATAAATGTAGATGTTAGTGTATTCACTGTTGCAGTCCAGTTTACCCACCCACCATCCCCCTTTTCTTCTGATGGATCCTATCTTTACTTCTCTGATTATACAACCTATGTGGTGTGTTTGCTTGTAGATGAAGGTAAAGTTTATATTGCTGCATGTAATTTTATATATACTTATAAATTTTGGCGACCCTTTTAGGGGTCACCTGACATCTGGGGCAAGAAAAACTAAAAATGGCGTCAGCTGCTTTTTTTATACCCCTGACGACCTCACGTCAGGGAAGGGGTGACAGCAGCCGACGCAGGACCCAAGACTTTGGAATTCAGGCTGACTGAGGGCAACCTGCCAGCAGGATTACCCAAATGTAATTACTGCAACAGTGAATACACTCTAACATCTACATTTATGGTAAGTGTACACAACTGTACTTTTTGTTTAATAACAAAGTGTTTTGTTTTAATAAATATTCTGTTTGAGTTTCTTCCTCTTTTAATCCCCCCGTGTTATTTAGAGCATTCTTAACGTCCAATATTTTACTTTGGTGCTGTTGGAACATTTTTAAAGTTCTGAATACCATCTAATTTCAGTGATGACTCGCAAAGTAGTATTGTCACCAGCTACATATCCTTCAGAGAAGTGTCACAGTGATAATGCCTTTAGAGTTCATTTTTCTTCTAGCCAGAAAGTCTCAGAATCTGACAGGAAAAGGTTGATGAAACTTGGCAAATTTGGAGGCAAGTGAACTTACACTGTTATAAAAATAGTGTGTGAAGTAATTTTCCTTAGAAGTAAATATTGTCCTGTTTTTGATTTTGCTGCAGAGATCTAAAATGTTGCTACTTCCACTTGGCCATTTAGGCTCCACCCCCAAGTCTCTATTGATTCCATCACACAGGATTGTGATGATGTCCTTCAAGAATGCAACTGCAGTCCTGACATATGGGTTGTCCTCCCTCAGGCAGCCCTTCGGTCGGCCAGATTCCAAAGTTTGGGTCCGGCGTCGGCTGATGTCGCCTCCTCTCCGATGTCAGAGCGGCTGGGGTATAAAGGCATCCGCCGACGCCATCTTCAGTCTTTCTTGCCGTGCGGTGCCCGAAGCAGAAGCAGTTCGCAAGTGCCGGTCGGTCAGCTCCTGTGTTTTCAGTTAACCAAAGTCATCTAAAGCTAAGTACCCCGTTGGGGAACATTTTTTCTTGCCTCAGCCGATGTCAGAAAAAATTGAAAAAGTTAATTGTTTGTCTTGTGGTAAACAAATACCTCATAAGGACTTACTTACTGCCTCCCTTGCCTGGGCCCAGACCACGACGTCTCGGCCTGTGCTGCCTGTGCTTGCTTTAATAAGCACACACTCAGGCGCGGGGCAGAATTTGCCGAAGACTTTTTTGGCGACTCTTTCGCTTATATCATGCCGTCGGAACAACCGACAGCACAAACTACCAAAAAACACAAGGACCGGGACCGACATTCTCGGCCCGCGTCGTCCACTGATACCACGCCTAAGCCCTCCGCAAGTACATCGGTCCCTTCGGAAGCTGTAATTCAACCGCTCCAGGCCGACGACAATGCTTTACCGCGTTCTTCGGTCCTGGAGGTTTCACCGGTGCCGGTTGTTGATTTTCCTCCAGAAACCGAAGCTCTAGATCTACCCCGACACCATTCCTGTGGACAAAGTTACCCCTGCACGTGGGGAGGCTAGGCCTCCTGTATCCATGTCCATCAAGGCCTTTGCACGTGCTAAGGCTGCCAGCCAAGCCAAGGCCCATCCTAAGCCTACTTCTCAGGGCCCTTCTTCTGATACAGATCATGACTCTAGCTGCAGATCTAATCTCTCTTATCAGGGGTTCTCAGCCGCACCCAGACACAGGTTCTCAGCCGCCTGCAGAAAAAAGGCCTAGAACTGAACAGGCAGACACCCTCTCTTCAGATGAAGCCTCTGGAGATTCAGAGCACTCAGATACCCAAGAAGAATCCTTCCAGGCCTATGAGGACTCTGATGCTGAGGAATCAATTCCCTCTGCCTCTCCTCCAGAGGATATTTCTTTCGGTGAAGTTCTCCACTCCATGAGAGAACACTTTCAGTGGCAGGGTCAGGAATTTTCTGATTCCAGGAAAAGGCTAAGTAAGTACCTTCCTAAAGTTACCTCAGCACAGGCCTTTAGCTATTCCTCCAGTTTTGGACGTCCTGGATGATGTATTCTCTGACTCCAGTGCTTCCCCTGATTCTCTCCCTCCTGCTCCTGTCAAGCCAGACAGATATTACAGGGTCCCTGAAACTCATAAGCATCTCTTTAAGGCCCACTCTGTGGATCTAGAAACTATTTCACAGGGCCCCAAAGGAGTGGCTACTTCCTCGGCCAAAAACCCTCTGCCAGCTGACAGGGAAGCTAGGTCCCTGGAGAGATGGGGCAAAAAAGTTTATACCTCTTCCACCCTTGCCATGAGGTCACTTAACTGCCTTTTTCATATGTTTCAGTACCAGGATTACTTAATGGATGATTTGCAGAAAAAGTTATCCTCTCCTGAGCCTATAGATAGAAAGGCATTTCAGGATTTGGTTCATAATACCCAGCAGGTTAGCAGTCATTTTCTTCAGTGTGGTTATGATGCATTGGAAGCTTCATGTAGGGCAGCTATGACGGGCCGTTATACGTAGACATTCTTGGTTGAAAGAACCGCCACTGCCAGACCATGTTAAAGTAAAGCTCCTGGATGCACCTCTGGAAAAACAGAAGCTTTTTGGTGCTAATGCACAGGATGTGTTGAAGTCTATTGAGGAAAAGGCAAAATCAGTACAGACAGTCAAGGATTTCCTCCAGGTTCAGCCACCCAGATTCAGTAGGAATTGGCCTTCAAAGAATTGGTCCTTTCCAGACTCTGACAAGTTTCAAAGGGGGAAAAACAGGCGTGCTCGAGGTAGAGGACAATACCGAGGCTCCTACAGAGGCCGCCAATGGCAACCACCAAATCAGAGAAGTGGCGCAGGTAGTTCACCTGCACCACAGGGACAATCACAATGACTTAACTTTCACTCCGCCTACCAAGGCTCAAAGAGAAGCACCTCTAGGCGGAAAATTATCCTTATTCTCAAACAACTGGCACATTTTAACCAAGGACAAATGGATTCTGGACATAATAGACAAAGGTTACAGGTTCCACTTCCATACCTTACCAACGGGAGAAGGCATGCCAAACCTGCCACAAAATCAAAGGGCAGAGGCACTCATAGAAGTTTCAAAGCTGTTACAAATAAAAGCAATAGAGAAGGTTCCTCCTCAGGAACAAGGCCAGGGATTCTATTCAAGGCTGTTCCTTGTTCCAAGAAAAGAAAAACAATGGAGGCCTATACTGGACTTGTCCGTACTAAACACTTTTCTCATTGTGCCAAAATTCAAAATGCTGACGTTACAGCAACTCCTTCCCATGCTGGGCAAGGGGTCTTGGCTGGTTACTCTGGACCTCAAGGAGGCATACCTGCATGTCCCAATCACACAGTTGCAGAAGATACCTCAGATTTCTTGCAGGAACAGAGCATTATCAATTCTCAGCATTGCCGTTTGGCTTATCTACTGCGCCCAGAGTATTCACGAAATGCTTGGCATCAGTAGTTGCACATTGCAGGCTCCAGGGGATTCAAATATACCCTTACCTGGACGACTGCCTCATTCAAGCAGACAGCAAACAAACTTTGACAAAAAACTTGGATTATGTCATTCAGTTGCTACAGGCTTTGGGATACACAGTCAACATTCAAAAATCAAGACTACTGCCATCCCAAAAGATTATTTTTCTAGGAGCAAAACTGGACACAATCACAAAATCTTTCCTCACAGAGGAGAAACAAGAACATTTACCAGATTACTTCAAAAGCCTAGCAAAGCTTACCCAGCTGACCGCAAGGAAGATTCTGCAGGCCCTGGGGTTCATGGCATCTTGCATTCTTCTGATTCCTCTGGCAAGACTACACATGAGAAAGCTACAATGGTACCTAAAAAGCTTGTGGTCTCAACACAGCCACAACGTAGAAGACGTAATACCACTCATTCCATGCCTGCAAAGGGAATTTTTGTGGTGGGCTCAAGCAAGTCATTTAAACAAAGGCATGCCTTTCAACAAAGCTCAAACAAGTCAAACCATTACAACAGACGCCTCAGACCATGGATGGGGGGCACACATGGAGGGCAGATGCATTCAAGGACAATGGACTCCCATGGAAGTGCATCTGCACATAAATCAAAAAGAAATGTTGGCAGTGATACATGCAATAGAAGCCTTTGGAAAATCACTTCAGCAAGGTCATCTGCTAATAAGGACAGACAACACCACTGTCATGTGGTATATAAACAAACAAGGGGGCACTCGCTCGTATCCCCTCTGCAGATTAACAATGACTCTTTGGGAAAAGTCCCTGAAACTGAACATCCACTTGCAATCCCAGTTTGTTCCGGGCAAGGACAATGTTCTGGCGGACAGGTTGAGCAGAAATTTCTTGGATCCACACGAATGGATGCTACATCCACACATTTTCTCACAAACAACAACTGCATGGGGAAGACAGGACATAGATCTCTTTGCTTCTCATCTCGATCATCACCTGGAAAGGTTCTGCACAAGGACACACCATCCTCTAGCCTGGAGAACGGATGCTCTTTCCTTCAGTTGGAATTCCCTAACAATTTATGCATTCCCTCCTCTGCCTTTACTGACCAAGGTGTTACTGAAGATCAAAGCAGAACAACCAAAAGGAATCCTGATAGCTCCAGACTGGCCAAGGCAGCACTGGTATCCTTTGCTGCTGAGCATAACTCACACCAAACCGTGGCCCTTGCATCAATGGCCTCTGCTCCTAACTCAGCACAATTACAGGACTGTTCATCAAAACCTGCAAACATTGCAGCTGACACCTTGGAGGGTTCCATGACCTTGACCCATGACTCCCTCTCAGAAAAAGTTCAGGAAATCTTGCTGGAAGCACGCAGACCTTCCACCAGAAAAACCTATTCGGCCAAGTGGAAGAGATTCATCATCTGGAATGCCAACAAGGGCCAGGATGCATCCGTGATGAGCATACCTCAGATATTAGAATACTTGGCAGAAATGTTTCATAGTGGCCTCTCATATTCTTCCATTAAAATCCACGCTTCAGCAATCTCAGCAAATTACAACTGTGACCCACCTGTGTTTTCGCATCCCTTGCTAAGACAGTTTCTAAGAGGGATAAAGAATATCAAACCTCCCAGAAAACCACCAGTTCCTGCATGGGACCTCAATTACGTCTTGGAAAAATTAACTCTTCCTCCTTTTGAACCAGCAGCATCTTCAGAAATGCAATTTCTCTCCTGGAAAACGGTCTTCCTGTTGGCAGTTACCTCAGCAAGAAGAGTATCGGAGATACAGGCCCTCATGGCAGTACCTCCCTTTCTCATTTTTCATCAGGACAGAGTTTCTCTAAGGACCAATCCTTCATTCATGCGAAAGGTGATATCCAGGGTGTCTCTAAATCAAGCAATCCACCTGCCTACTTTCTTTCCCAATCCTCAAAATAAAGGGGAAAAGCTGCTGCATACTTTGGACATACACAGACAATTACGCTACTACTTGGACAGAACAAAGACCACCAGGAAGTCTGACCAACTATTTGTAGCTTATGCTGCTGGAGTGCAAGGAAAAGCAGTCTCCAAACAAAATTTCAAAATGGATTGGACATTGCATCAGATTCTGTTACTCTTATCATGGAAAAGGTGTGTCAGCCAATATTGGATCACACTCCACCAGAGCTATAGCCACATCCACAGCCTTTCTAAGAGGACTGACTACAAAGGACATCCTAGAGGCTGCTACATGGAGCTCCGTGCATACATTTACCAAACACTACAACCTGCCATTATACTCCAGATCCCGAGCAGGCTTTGCTTCGGCAGTCCTGCAGGGCCTTCTAGCTACACCATCCCTTGCTTAGATCCTACCACCCCCAGCTTGGCTATGGTAGTCAACCCATATGTCAGGACTGCAGTTGCATTCTTGAAGGACATAGTACAGTTTTGTACCTACCATAAATGCAGATGTCCGATAGATATGCAACTGCAGTCAGGTTTACCCTCCCTCCTACCCCTCTGTTTTTTCCCTTGGGTCCACCCCCCCCCCTTTCCTATTAGCTGGGGATATCTGTTATGGTGTATCTGTTTTACTGTTATGCATGTCTGGAATTTTTGTTTATCCATTCACAAAATTTAGCCTTCCTTGGAGGGCACCTGGCATCTGGGGCAAGAAACACTGAAGAAGATGGCGTCGGCGGATGCCTTTATACCCCAGCCGCTCTGACGTCGGGGAGGAGGCGACATCAGCCGACGCCGGACCCAGACTTTGGAATCCGGCCGACCGAAGGGCTGCCTGAGGCAGGACAACCCATATGTCAGGACTGCAGTTGCATATCTATCGGACATCTACATTTATGGTAGGTACAAAACTGTACTTTCTTCGTGTTACACTGTTGCAGTCATTACATTTGCGTAATCTGCAGGCAGGTTGCCCTCAGTTGGCCTGAATAACAAAGTCTTGGGTCTTGCATCGGTTGCTGTCTCCTCTTCCATGATGTCAGGTCGTCAGGGGTATAAAACATTCAGCCGATGCCATTTTAATCCGTATTACTTGCCTCGTGGTGCCCGAAGCAGAAGCAGTTCGCAAGTGCCGGTCGGCCGACTCCTGAAATTTTTGTTTTAGACTTTCATAACCGAAGTCTTCAAACTAAAACTAAGTACCCCATTGGGGAAACTTTTTTTTTCTTGCTCCTTACCGATGTCAGTAAAAGTTAATAATTGTATTACTTGTGGGAAGCAAATACCTCATAAGGATTTTCATTTGTACTGTATTCCTTGCCTAGGCCCTGACCACAATGTGCCTTGCTGTCGGTTTTGTTCTAAATTTAACCAATGCATTATTAAGCGTCTGTATATTTTTGCTTCTAAATACTTCGGTTCAAGATTTAACTATCCTGAAATTTTGTCTGTTAGCAATCTGACTACCGGAATTCAGAAAATACGCAAAGAAAAAGATGAGAGACCATCTAGGTCCAAAACAGACGACAAAGCTTCTCCTAATGCAGTCGCCGGTACTCAGTGAGGCGCTTTCGCAGCCCCTGATACCAGTTACTTTTGAGTCGCAGGCCTCTACCGAGACCCATTCGGTATGCCGCGAGATTCTTAAAGTATTGAACCCATGGATGTTTCTCCCTTGGATGGGACCGGAGCCGCTGAGCAGGCACCAGCTTCTGAGGGTGTTTTCAGGCCTTAAGATTTGTATATTAAACCGACGCTATCATGAAAAAACAGGCCAAAACCAACTACTCTGTCTAAAAAACCGACTCATGAGCCACGTGCTCAGGTCCCTATGCCTAAAAAACAAATTATCAAAATGGCTGAGGATTTAATTACCTTGATCAGGGGTTCCCAACACCCTCCTGGTAAGAGGCCTAGGCAAGACACTGATTATGAATCTTCACATCAGGTTTCCATTTCTTCTAACTCCTTTTCTGATCAGGAATTTTCTCTCCTCCCTTATGAGGACTCTGATGCAGAAGAATCCATCCCTTCTGCTTCTCCTGAAGAATTTTCTTTTGGAGAGACTTTGCATACCTTAAGGGAACATTTTCATTGGCAGAGTCAGGACTTTTCGGAGTCCAAAAAGAGGCTTGGGGATTTTCTTCTTCTTCCTCAGCATAGGCCTTTGGCTATACCTCCTGTTTTAGACATTAATGATGTTTTCTCAGAATCCAGCATGGCTCCCGATTCCTTGCCTCCGTCTCCTAGTAAGCCAGACAGATATTACAGGGTTTCGGACTCCCACAAGTTTCTTTTCAAAAATCCTACTGCTGACCCTGAAACAATGTCTCAGGGTCCCAAGGGTGTTAAGGCTTCTACAGCTAAAAATCCTACCCCTTCTGATAGAGACTCCAGGGCGCTGGATAGATGGGGTAAGAAGGTCTGTACGTCTGCAAACCTGTCAATCAGGGCTTTAAACTGTCAATTTTATATGCTTAAATATCAACAGCATGTCATGGGCTTACTGAAACAGAAAATAATATTGATTTCTTATTGTGTGGAAAACAGAGTTACAGGATTTATTGCATTCAGCTGAACAAGTTGGAAAGCATACTTTGCAATGTGGTTTTGATTCCTTGGAGGCCTCTTGCAGGGCCGCCGTAACTGGATCTGTGATAAGAAGGCATGCTTGGCTCAAGGAGCAAAGTCTGCCTGATCATGTTAAAGCTAAATTGTTGGATGCTCCTTTACAGCAGGACAGTCTGTTTGGTTAGAAGGCAGAAGAAGTTTTAAAAAAGATGGAAGACAAAGCTAAATCTATGCAAACTGTAAAAGATTTCTTGCAAGTGCAGCCACCCAGGTTCAGTAGGCACTGGCCTACTAAGAATTGGTCCTTTCCAGTACCCAGCAGAGCCGCTCAGGTCAAACCCAGACATTCCAAAGGCTCCAGGTTTCAGTCACAAGGATCTTGCAGGACAAAACAATGGGGTGCCTCCACCTCCAAATCAGGAAGTAGCAAAGCCACCACCCTATGGTAAACGGTCTCAATGACTTCCCTCTGCCATTTCCAAGCACTTATCTTTTGGCAGCCCCTTTGGGGGGAAAACTAGCACTTCATGCTCAAAATTGGCATCTAATTACCCAGGACCAGTGGGTCTTAAGTATAGTATCCCAGGGATACAGAGTTCATTTCCACACGTTGCCAATTCCAAACTGATGGCCAGATCTGCCCCCAAATCAGTGGGCAGAGGCCCAGAAACAAGTCATGTTTCTCATGGATATGGGGGCTATTCAACCAGTACCAGAAAAGGAAAAAGGACAAGGTTTTTATTGAAGACTTTTTTCCTGGTACCCGGAAAAGACAAATCATGGCGTCCAATTCTGGACTTATCCATTCTAAATACTTTCCTGGACATTACAAAATTCAAGATGCTGACTCTACAACAGCTACTGCCTATGCTAGGCAAGAGTGCCTTGTTGGTAACTCTAGATTTAAGAGGCTTACCTGCATATCCCAATCAGGGAATCTTGCAGATTAGACCTCCGCTCCAAAGCAGGCTATATTTGCATTACCAGTTCTCTGCACTGCCCTTTGGCTTATCTACTGCGCCCAGGGTCTTCGCAAAGTGCCTGGCACCAGTAATCGCATTTTACAGACAAAGAAACATTCAGATTTATCGTTATCTGGACGATTGTCTAATTCAGGCAGAGGACAAGGACACTCTTCTACAACATCTGGCGTTTGTAGAAAGGCTTCTAACATGCCTAGGGTACACCATAAACGAAAATAAATCACAACTGGTACCCTCTCAAATATTTACATTCCTGGGTGCAAGCTTGAATACAGCTGCCCAGATGGCTTACCTTATGCCAGACAAACAAATTCAATTTATAGCATACTTCAAATAAGTGGCCACAAAAACCCAGCTATCTGCAAGACAAATTCTGCAGGCTTTGGGGTTCATGGCATCCTGCATCCTACTAATTTCATATGCAAGACTGCATAGGAGGAAACTTCAATGGTACCTAAAAAACTTATGGAGTCAACATTGTCTCACAGCCTGGAAACAATGATTCCTCTCATTCCTTGTCTGCAACAGGAGTTCCATTGGTGGTCAGAGGCCTGTCACCGAAACAAGGGACTGTCATTCATGCTACCCCCACCACCCAAACCCTGACTACAGACGCATCAGACTATGCTTGGGGGGCCAATCTGGCAAGAAGATGCATTCAGAGCGAATGGAGCCCAAATCAAATGCACCTACATGTCAACCAGAAAGAAATGCTAGCTGTACAAAATGCTCTGACAGCCTTCAAGGACTTCCTTCATCCAGGAAAACTACTGATAAAGATGGACGACACCACAGATGTCCTTCAAGGATGCATCTGCAGTCCTCACATATGGGTTGTCCTGCCTCAGGCAGCCCTTTGGTCGGCCGGATTCCAAAGTCTGGGTCTGGTGTCGGCTGATGTCGCCCCCTCCCCGACGTCAGAGCGGCTGGGGTACAAAAGCGTCAGCCGACGCCATCTTCCTCAGTCTTTCTTGCTGCGTGGTGCCCGAAGCAGAAGCAGTTCGCAAGTGCCGGTCGGCCAGCTCCTGTAATTCAGCTACCGAAGACTTCAAAAACTAAGTACCCCGTTGGGGACTCTTTCTTGCCTCAGCCGATGTCAGATAAAGTTAATAATTGCTTAACTTGTGGGAAGCAAATGCCTCATAAGGATTTCCACTCTTACTGCCTCCCCTGCCTAGGCCCAGACCACGATGTCTCAGCCTGTTCTGCCTGTGCTTCCTTCAACCGACGCACTCTTAGGCGTCGGGCGGAGTTTGCAGAGGAATTTTTTGGGGCTAGTTTTTCTTACAATATGCCGTCGGAGACTCCGACTTCACATTTAACCAAGAAACGGAAGGACAAGGACCGACACACGCGGGCCGTGGTTTCGGCTGAAACCACGGCCAGGCCTACCGCGAGTGTCTCTCTCGGCTGAAACAGAGTCCTTGGTATTTTCGACCACCGAAACCGCTCAACAGACAACCTCGGCCCCGGAGACCCTTACTGAGTCGGTTACTGAATTTCCATCAGAAACTGGTGTCCTGGAACCTTCCGACACCATCCCTCTAGACAAAACTACGCCAGCACGTGGTGCAGCCAGGCCTCCTGCATCCATGTCCATAAAGGCATTCTCAAGGGCTAAAGCTGCTAAACACTCAAAAGCTTTGCCTCCCAGGGTTATCCCTCAGGGACCCACTACAGGTTCACAGATTCTAAGTTTAGCAGAGGACCATATCTCCTTAATTAGGGGCTCACAGCCTCATCCGGACAGGGGCTCTCAACCTCCTCTAGACAAAAGGCCCAGGGTTGAGCCCTCTGATCCCCACTCCTCAAATGAGGCCTCTGATGTCTCTACTCTCTCGGACTACCAGGAGGAGGCTTTTTTGGCCTACGAGGATTCTGATGCAGAGGAATCTATCCCCTCGGCCTCCCCTCCTGAAGAGCTTTTCTTTGGGGAGACCCTTCACACTATGAGAGCATTTCCAATGGCAGGGCCAGGAATTCTCTGATTCCAGGAAGAGATTAAGGACTTTCTTGCATTTACCTCCGCATAGACCTTTGTCTATTCCTCCTGTTTAGAATGTCATTGATGATGTGTACTCTGAGTCTAGCACAACCCCTGACACTCTTCCTCCGGCTCCTGTCAAACCCGATAGGTACTACAGGGTCCCGGACTCGCATCTTTTCCTTTACAAGGCCCACTCTGCTGACCCAGAAACTATTTCCCAGGGCCTTAAAGGGGTTGCAGCTGCCACTACTAAAAATCCACTCCCCTCTGAAAGGGAGTCCAGGGCTTTAGAGAGATGGGGTAAAAAAGTGTATACGTCTGCTACTTTTTCTATGAGGGCATTAAATTGTCAATTTCATATGATACAGTACCAAGAGTATTTGTTAGATGAATTGCATAAAAAACTGTCTTCACCTGAACCCCTAGATCGCAAATCACTTCAGGATCTGGTACACAACTCCCAACAGGTTAGCAACCATTTCTTGCAGTGTGGTTATGATGCATTGGAAGCTTCATGTAGGTCAGCTATGACCGGTGCAGTCATACGTAGGCATGCTTGGCTGAAGGAACAATCTCTGCCAGACCATGTTAAAGCAAAGCTTGTGGATGCTCCACTGGAAAAGCAGAAGTTATTTGGCTCCACTGCTCAGGAGGTCTTAAAGAAATTTGAAGAAAAGGCAAAATCTTTACAAACAGTCAAAGATTTTCTCCAAGTCCAACCACCAAGATTCAGCAGAAATTGGCCTTCCAAGAATTGGTCCTTTCCAGACACAGAGAGATTTCAGAGAGGCAAGAACAGGCGTGCCAGAGGTAGAGGGCAAGCTAGAGGCTCCTACAGAGGACGTCAATGGCAGCCTCCCAACCAGAGAGGTAGTGCAGGACCTACAACTGCTGCACAAGGACAGACTCAATGACTTTACTTTGACATCGCCAACCAGGGCTCAATTGGAAGCACCTTTGGGCGGAAAGCTTTCTTTATTCTCAGAAAATTGGCACAGTATTACAAGGGACAAATGGACACTACAAATAATAGACAAAGGATACAGGTTCCATTTTCACACATTACCAAAAAGAAAAGGCATGCCAGACCTGCCACCGAATCAAAGGGCAGAGGCTTTGAAACAAATCTCCAACTTAATGCAAATGAAAGCTATAGAAAAGGTTCCTCTCTCAGAACAAGGCCAAGGATTTTATTCCAGACTATTCCTTGTTCCAAGAAAAGAAAAGCAATGGAGGCCTATTCTCGGCTTGTCTGCACTGAATACTTATCTCATTGTGCCAAAATTCAAAATGCTGACTCTACAGCAACTCCTTCCCATGCTGGGCAAGGGGTCTTGGCTGGTAACTCTAGACCTCAAGGAGGCATACCTGCATGTCCCTATCAGACAAAGTTGCAGAAGACACCTCAGATTTCTTGCAGGTTCAGAGCATTATCAATTCTCAGCATTGCCCTTTGGCTTATCTACTGCGCCCAGAGCATTCACGAAATGCCTGGCATCAGTAATTGCACACTTCAGACTTCAGGGGATTCAAATATACCCATATCTGGATGGCTGCCTTATAAAAGCGGACAGCCAACAAACTTTGGTAAAACACTTGAATTATGTCATCCACCTACTTCAGGCCTTGGGATATACAGTCAACATTCACAAATCAAGGCTTGTTCCATCCCAAAGAATAACTTTTCTGGGTGCGAATCTTGACACAACCACCCAAATGGCTTTCCTCACAGAAGAAAAACAGTCAACTACCGGATTACTTCAAAAATCTGACAAGACAAACTCAGCTGACTGCAAGGAAAATCCTGCAGGCCCTGGGTTACATGGCTTCTTGCATTCTTCTAATTCCACAAGCAAGGCTGCATATGAGTAAACTACAATGGTACCCAAGGAGTTTATGGACTCAGCACAGTCACAGCTTAAACTTTGATACCACTCATTCCATGCCTTCAAAAGGAATTTCTGTGGTGGGCTCAAGCAAGCCAGTCAAACAGGGGTCTGCCCTTCAGCAAACCAATAGCCAGCCAAACCATTACAACGGACGCTTCAGACCACGGATGGGGAGCGCACATGGAGGGCAGATGCATTCAAGGACTATGGTCACAAAAAGAGCTATGCATGCACATAAACCAAAAGGAAATGCTGGCAGTGATACATGCAATCGAGGCCTTCAAACACTTTCTGCATCAAGGCCACCTGCTAATAAGGACAGACGACACCACAGTTATGTGGTACATAAACAAGCAAGGAGGCACCCATTCCTACCCTCTTTGCAGACTGGCAATGAATCTATGGGAACTTTCCCTGAAACTCAATATAGAGCTGCAATCCCAGTTTGTGCCAGGAAAGGACAATATACTGGCGGACAGTTTAAGCAGAAATATCATGGATGCTGCACCCAGACATCATTCTTCAGATAACACAATCATGGGGGAGGCCGGACATAGATCTTTTTGCCTCCCCCCACAATCATCAATACCACCCACAAGCATGGAGAGTGGACGCCTTCTCTTTCAGCTGGAGAACTCTAACAGTGTATGCATTTCCACCTCTTCCATTAATAACCAAGGTCTTACTGAAGATCAGGACAGAGCAGCCAAAAGTGATTCTGATAGCTCCGGACTGGCCAAGACAGCACTGGTACCCACTGTTAAAGAGCATGTCACGCACGAAACCATGGCCTCTTCCTCAATGGCCACTTCTCCTGACACAGCACAATTACAAAACTCTGCATTCCAACCTGAAAACCTTGCAACCAACAGCCTGGAAAATACCTTGACTCCTCCCCAGGATAAGCTATCCAAGAGTGTGAAGGATATCATCATGGAAGCTCGCCGGCCTTCCACAAGAAAGGCATATTCAGCAAAATGGAAAAGATTTCACACTTGGAGCACCACAAAGGGCCTGGATGCGACAGTGATGAACATGGCACATGTCCTGGAATACTTGGCAGAAATGCTCCACAATGGCCTGTCTTACTCTTCCATTAAAATTCATGCTTCAGCAATTTCAGCAGAATACAATACTGACCCACCTGTCTTCTCTCATCCTCTCCTAAGACAGTTTCTAAGAGGAATTAAAAACATCAATCATCCAAGGAAACCACCAGTACCTACTTGGGACCTTAACTTCGTGTTGGAAAAACTAACACTGCCTCCCTTTGAACCAGCAGCATCTGCAGAGCTACAGTTCCTGTCTTGGAAGACTGCCTTCCTTCTGGCCATAACCTCAGCAAGAAGAGTATGAGTTACAGGCCCTCATGGCAGTACAGCCATTTCTTATTTTTCATCAGGACAGAGTCTCACTGAGAACCAATCCTTCATATATGCCAAAGGTGGTATCCAGGGTCACATTAAACCAAGCTATTCACCTACCTACCTTCTTTCCAAATCCACAAAACAAAGGGGAAACACTTCTGCACACCATGGACATTCACAGACAGTTGCGCTACTACTTGGACAGAACTAAAAGTTACAGAAAAACTGACCAGCTGTTTGTAGCATATGTTGCTGGTGCACAAGGAAAAGCAATTTCCAAACAGACAATTTCAAAATGGATGGGGAATTGCATTCGTTTTTGTTACTCTTTTCATGGAAAAACTGTGCCAGCTAACATTAGAACTCATTCCACCAGAGCCACAGCCACTTCCACAGCCTTCTTAAGAGGGGTGGCTACCAAGGACATTTTAGAAGCTGCTACATGGAGCTCCGTGCATACATTTTCCAAGCATTACAATTTACCTTTGTATTCCAGATCCAGAGCAGGCTTTGCTACGGCAGTCCTGCAGGGCATTTTAGCTACACCATCCTTTACATAGTTCCTACCACCCCCATATTGGCTATGGTATTCTACCCATATGTGAGGACTGCAGATGCATCCTTGAAGGACAGTACAGTTTTGTACCTACCATAAATGTAGATGTCCGATAGGTATGTATCTGCAGTCAGGTATGGTGTATTTGTTATATATATATATATATATATATATATATATATATATATATATATATATATATATATATTTCTGTGCATGTTTGGAATTTATTGCATTACTCCAAATTTAGCCTTCCTTAGAGGGCACCTGGCATCTGGGGCAAGAAAAATTGAGGAAGATGGCGTCGGCTGACGCTTTTGTACCCCAGGTGCTCTGACGTCGGGGAGGGGGCGACATCAGCCGACGCCGGACCCAGACTTTGAAATCTGGCCGACCGAAGGGCTGCCTGAGGCAGGACAACCCATATGCGAGGACTGCAGATGCATACCTATCGGACATCTACATTTATGGTAGGTACAAAACTGTACTTTATGTGGTACATAAGCAAGCATGGGGGTACCCACTCCTCCCCCCTTTGCAGACTAGCCATGGCCTTGTGGAACACAGCCTTGACTTGCCAAATACATCTACAAGCTCAGTTTCTGCCAGGAAAGCAAAATACTCTGGCAGATGACCTAAGCAGAAATCTTATGGACCCACACGAATGGAAACTGGATCCACAAATCTTCATCATATTGACACGAAAATGGGGGAGCCCAGACATAGATCTATTTGCCGCTCCCCAAAACTACCAGTTGGACAAATTCTGCACAAGAATTTTCCACAAAAAAGCTTTGGAAAGTGGATGCTCTATCCTTCCACTGGAAAAACTATCAGACTGTGCCTTTCCCTTTCTGCCTCTGCTCTCCATGGTTTTACTAAAAGTCAGACTGGAAAAAACAAAAATGATTCTGATTGCTCCGGACTGGCCTCGCCAGCACTGGTACCCGCTTCTAAGGAATATGTCACTCCTTTCTCCGTGGTACTTGCCTCAGACACCCCATCTATTGTCTCAGCAGAACTGTCAAATCCTGCACACTCTGCTCCAAACTCTGAGTCTTGCAGCATGGCTAATCAACTAATTTGAACAATCGCATCTCTCAGTAAACCTGTGATTAGGTTCATACTAGGCTATCTGCCCGAGGGCATTTACAAGCCTAGCCCATAGTTTTGTGGCTTACGCCACCCCTTTAGTATGGGGAACTATACCCATTATTTTGCTGTGCCTCTGTCGAGCAGTGACACTGAGGTAATCTCTGGGGTATATCTGCGATCTCCCATCCATTGGTCAAGATTTTTCTTGAACAAGGCCAGCGAGGTGCTCTGCCTCACATATACCAGGATTTTGTTCCACAGCATAGGGAGTCTTTGGGTGATGAATCTATCCCTCCAGCACGTCCTATTAATAGCCGTGTCGAGGTTTAAGTCTCCCGCCCTTGTGGCTCTGACGGATCTAGATTTTTTGAGGTGAAGCATATTCATCAAATCTGGGTTTGACATGGCCTTGCATGTCAGGCAAAGGTCACCTCTGAGCAAGCGGTAAGCGACTGAATAGAGCTGGAGTTCTTTCAGTCGGGCAGCATAGGACAGATTTTTGAGACCCTTTATCCTTTTGGTGAGGAACTTTTGTGGCCTCTCCAGCTGCTGCAAGTGTTGGGTCAGATACATTCCGAATGGGGCATTGTACTCAATCATTGGTCTGATGAGTGATGAGTATAGGGAGACTATGACCTCCCTTGATCTAGATGTGAATCCCTTCATGATAAGGTGGGCAATGTAGAAGGTCTTCCTAACTACTTTAGCTACATGGGTGTCGAATGACAGGCTACTGTCAACCTGGGTCCCCAGGTCCCTGATAACTTCTTCTGTGCTCAGTGGATTGCCACCTATATGGTAGCTAGGGGTAACCTTGTTTTTCCTGAAGGGTATGACTATGCATTTTTTGGCATTTAACTTTAGGCCATGGCTCTGGCACCAGTTATCCGTTTCTGTGAGACCCTTCTGAAGGATATCTGTGTCAGATGTGTTTTCGACTACGGCGCCCAGTGATGGATGTCATTTTGGTGGCTAGAAGGCTTAGTACAAGAAAATATTATGCGGATAAATGAAAGAGATTCTGTGTCTGGAACCAAGCACAAGGAATAAACACAGCAATGCCCAGTATTCCTCAGATTTTGTAATATTTAACCGAGATGCTTCACAAGGGTCTATCTTTTTCTTCTGTAAAAATCCATGCCTCTGCCATCTTGGCTCATTACAGCACAGAGCCTCCTCTTTCTTCTCATCCCCTGCTAAAGCAGTACCTCAGAGGGGCCACAAATTTGTGACCTCCCAGGAGAGCACCGACTCCTGCATGGGACCTCAATTTTGTGCTGGAAAAACTAACCCTACATCCTTTCGAACCAGCTGCTACTACAGACATAAAATTTCTTTCTTGGAAGACCACCTTTCTTTTAGCAGTCACTTTAGCTAGAAGGTTTTCAGAACTACAGGCTCTCATGGCAGTGGAGCCTTTCATTATCTCTTATCCTAACAGGGTGGCCCTCAGGACCAGTCCTTCTTTTATGCCTAAGGTGGTATCCAGTGTGGCTCTTAACCAGACCATTCATCTGCCAACCTTTTTCCCAAATCCGCAGAATAAGCGGGAGCGGATTCTGCATTCATTGGATGTACACAGACAACTAAGATTCTACTTAAACAGGACAAAATCTCTAAAGGTCTGAGCAACTATTGGTGACATTTGCTGCAGGGACAGAGGGGAAGGCTATATCAAAGCAGACTATTTCAAAATGGATAAGCCATTGTATTCATTTCTACTACATACACCATGGTAAAATTGCCCCCAAGGGGATCAGATCCCATTCCACCAGGGCGGCATCTACTTCTCCAGCGTTTCTCAGAGGGGATCCTACCAGAGACATTCTAGAAGCTGCTACTTGGCGCTCAGTACATGCGTTCACAAAACATTATCATTTACCTCTCTTTTGTAAATCCAGGGCAGGCTTTGCCACTGCTGTCCTGCAGGGCCTTATAGCTGCTCCTAATGCTGTATAATTCCATCCTCCTATCCACAGCTTTGGGATTCTGCAGAAATGTAATGACTGCAACAGTGAAACAAGAAAAACATAGTACAGTTGTGTACACTTACCATAAATGTGGCTGTTCGAGTGTATTCACTGTTACAGTCCGGGTTACCCACCCGCCAGCCCCCTTTCTTCTCTATTATTATACCTTTTCTTTCCTTCACTATGCTCAGATGCCTTTGGAGTATTTTCTTTTAGGTGGAGGTAAAATTTTTGTGTTCTAAAATACATGGCTCCCCATTTAGGGGGCGCCTGACATCTGGGGCAAGAAGAAATGATTAAAATGGCATTGGCTGCATGTTTTATACCCCTGGCGACCTGATGTCGTGGAATAGGAGACAGCAACCGACTCAGGACCCAAGACTTTGTTATTCAGGCCGACCGAGGGGAATCTGCCAACAGATTACTCAAGTGTAATGACTGCAACAGTGAATACACTCTAACATCTACATTTATGGTAAGTGTACACAACTGTACTTTCCTGGGTATCTGCTGGATACCTCAGTACAAAGAGCTTTTCTTCCACAGAAAATAAGCAGCTCTGAAATTGGATCTGTTATATTTTCCACTCAGACTTTGGTCTTTGTAAGGGAATTCCCCAGGATTCTTTGTCTCATGGCATCTATGATTGTCATGACATTTCTAGCAAGACTCCACATGAGAAAGATGACATTTATTCTTGGTCTCTTTGGTCCAAGCAGCAATACCCGTTTTATTTTTGGATTCCAATTCTGGTATTTATAAGAAGAGAAATCGCTTGGTGGAGTCTAACATCCTTGAATCCAGGTCCCTCCCTTCACCAAAGCAGTACATCACCATGACTCTTTGGACTTTGCTTGAGAAGCAGGGTCAACGGGAATAAAAGTACAAGAAATCTGAGATAAAAGATGGATGCAAGCACATAAATATATAAAGAGATGCTTGCCCTTATGAAGGCACTCAACTCTCTGAATCACTTTTGGTCCCCCGGACCACTTTGAGTTATAGACAATACTGCAGTGATGTGGTATATAGGCAAGCAAGGGGGAACCATATCTTTGCCCATATACAGACAAGCCATGTTGGCTTGATGTATAGCTTTACAGTGCAATCTCATTTTCAGACGTCCTACATTCAGTCATCAAAATTATGTGGCACAGTGTGAGCAGGACAGAGGTAGACCATTATACTGACTGGATGGGTAATGGGGTCTTAATACCTCTTGAGCACCTGTTTACTGAAGACTTGCAGTGGGTAATAATAGAAGATAAAAAGCCTGCTACTAAAAAAAATCCTATACTAGCAAATGGAAAGCTTTTTTTAGTTGGTGCCAACAACATAACCAGCACCCATTCAGGGCCAGTGTTTCTCTGTCTTTACAATATTTGAGTGAGTTATTCCTATGGTCTGTCTTCTCTGTCAATGTTCATGTATTGGCCATGCCAGCATGCTTGCGCATGGATCCCCATCTTTCAAGGCATTCCTATGTTAGAATGTTTTCAAAAGGGGTATTGCGTAAGAGACTTGAAAGAAAACCTGAGGCTCCTCGTTGGGGTATTAATTTTGTGTTCCACCTTGTCTGGTTGACTCTAGGTTTTTAACATAATTTTACTGGTAGTTTTGATCGCTGCAAGAAAAGTATTTGAGTTGCAAGCTTTTACTGTGGGTCAAACTTTTATTTTCGGCAGACAGGATTTCTTTGAACTAATCCATCTTTTATGGCTAAAGTGGTATTAAAGTTTACTTTAAGCCAAACTGTTCATCTCCTTTTGTTCTCTGAACGCCCAAATGAGAGAGAGATACTGTATGCCTTGGATGTACACTGACGACTGTGGTACTATCTTAACAGAACAAAATCTTTCACAACTTCAATCCATTGTTAATTTCTTAAGGTAAGAAGGGACAACCTGTATCAAAGCAGACTATTTTCAAATGGTTATTTTCTGGCTAACTGCAAAACTGTTCCAGGCAGGGTCAGGCACATTCTACCTTGCTCTTTCCTTCGTATATAGCTTCTTGTAAAGGGTTGGATCTCTGGTTTGTAGAAGCAGAAACACTGTCCTTTATACATGGACAAAGCACTACAAGCTTGATTTCTTTCTCCAGGTGTAGGCCAGGTTTTGCTAGGGATATTCTTCATGGCCTTCTGGACCCTTCTTCCACCTGCCAGTTCTAAGCTATGAAAGTCTGCTCTTATAGCTTAGACTACTGCAGCAGTGATCAGTATGAAGACCAGAGTACAGTTGTGTAAGTAAATTTACCGGATCAGTACATAGTAGCTGCTCCCTATCTCCAGTTCTCATATTTTTGGGGTGTATTTTATGAGGGGGTGTGGATCTGTATTTCTTTTCCTAGTAATGCCCTCGCTCAGCTTGAACTAACAGTATGGGGATGTGGAGGGTGCCCTGAATCTTTGGAAGCTGTCCAGCTGTTGTATGCTGGATATAATCCATATAGCTTTGGTTACTGCAGCAGTGGTCATTTTGAACATCTACTATTAATATAAGTTTACTTGCACAACAGTACTTGTTGGGTAGACATTTATTCGAGGTCCCTTATTGGGCTTCATACATCTTATTCGCCTATTATGGGCAAATTTATTCAATAAAGTTTTTTCAAGCGCTGTCAAATTATAAAACTTTTGTCTTGTTCCCCCAAAATTTTCTAATGTCTTTCTCACTTTGTTTTTCAAAAATACTAATTGTCAAATGTAAAGGTGGGTTGATGGCACTTTTCCTCTTGATTTCCACTTTCCCCACCATGTGTTTTATCACCATGTAAAATCTGAAGGTTCAGTTTTCTAGTGAAAACCTTCAAATCCAAAATGGTATTAAAACTTGCTGTTGTAGCTGGCACAAATTTGAAGCCCTTCATAAACAAACTGTGATGGTGTGGACGGACAGACAGTTCAATATAATTATAAATGTTTTACAAAATTCATATTTCTTATTTTGGAGCAGATAGAGGTATACCCTTATTGTGGTGATTGGGAAAATAGATTGTTACATAGAAAAATATGATCTGAAGTAGGAGATTCATTTGTGTGCAACCTGTGGGTTATGGATCCGATATCGGATCCGAACCAGCATGGTTTTCCAGCTATGGATCCGAGCTGTCAGCTCCTCCCCTCACCCATAATGCCCTGCTCTCCCTACATGACCTCAGATCTAGTTTGCCGCGCTGGTGACCAGATTGGTTTTCTTGAGCTCTACAGCTAAGTGGTTTTATTAAGACTTTCTAGTGCTAAAATTTAACTTTTTTTGACAGTTTTGTGTGAAAGTTTAGGTTCCCCTTTTTGTAGTTAAAGTTGTTTAGTTTTATTAATCTTATATATTTAGTTTCCCTCCCCTCGCTGGTAGCGTAGTGTGTGTTTGGGCCTGTGTTGTGTGATTAGTTTACTTTTACTTTTTTAGATTAGTTTAAGTAAAAGCTAGGCTCTTAGGATGTCTGAACAACCTAAGGCTATTTTTTCGAAGTGCTCCGAGTGTGGCCATAAGCTTTCCCCTGCTGATGGCCACACTCGGTGCGTTCGATGCCTTGGGGTTGAACACCTCACTTCTGGATGTTCCATTTGTGCAGGGTTCAACCCCAGGGCATTGAAGGAGCGGAGGTCTAAGCTGGTCCTGACGGACTTTGCCCCGGACTCGCCCGCTTCCGCTCCTTCGGGGGTACCGTGTCACGGTTCCTCCTCTCCGCTCCCTCCTCCTCCTGGGACTCAACCTCCCTGTAGTGGTTTGGAGGAGAGGGAAGCTAGAAAGAAGGACGGAGGAGAAGCACCATAAGCGGGCCGAGACCTCTGTTTCGGCCCCGCCTGCCAAGTGGGCTTCTCCTCTGGCCTCCTTGTCTGCTGGTTCTCCCCCTCCTCGGCTCCGGTCACCCGTGTGCTTTTCACTGGGACCTGAGGAGGAGGAGACCCGATCTCCGTCGAGGCTATCCAGGAGGCACTCAAGGCCTACCTCGGTAGCCTTGTCGAGATCGACTTATAGATGTCCTTCAAGGATGCATCTGCAGTCTATACAAATGGGTTGTCCTGTCGTCAGGCAGCCCTTCGGTCAGCCGGATTCCAAAGTCTGGGTCTGGCTTCGGCTGGTGTCGCACTTCACCCGACGTCATTGCGGCAGTTATTCGGGTATAAAGGCATCAGCCGACGCCATTTTCCTCAGTCTTTCTTGCCGCGTGGTGCCCGAAGCAGAAGCTGTTCGCAAGTGCCGGTCGGTCAGATCCAGAGATTACTACTACCGAATACTACTTCGAAGACTTCTATAAAGCTAAGTACCCCGTTGGGGACTCTTTCTTGCCTCAGCCGATGTCAGAGAAAGTTAATAACTGTTTATCTTGTGGGAAACAAATACCTCATAAAGATTTCCACTCCTATTGCATACATTGTTTAGGCCCAGACCACGACGTAGCAGCTTGTCTAGCCTGTGCTTCTTTTAACCGGCGGACGCTTAGACGTCGATCGGACTTTGCTCCCCTGCACGTGGAGCTGCTAGGCCTCCTCCAGCTATGTCTATTAAGGCCTTTGCCAGGGCTAAAGCAGCCAAAGCATCAAAACCTGTGCCTGCCAAGCCCCCCTCTCACAGGCCCAGCACCAGCTCCCATATGCTTTCTTTGGCTGAGGATCTCATCTCTTTAATTCGTGGAGCCCAGCCTCATCCAGACAGGGCCTCTCTCCCTCCTCCAGAAAAGAGGCCTAGAGCAGAGCCCCCTGAGCCAGTATCCACAGATGATTCCTCTGATGACTCAGAACATACAGACCCTCCTGAGGCTTCTTATTCTCTTTACGAAGACTCTGATGCTGAGGAGTCCATCCCTTCAGCCTCTCCTCCTGAGGAATTTTCCTTTGGGGAAACTTTGCATGCTATGAGGGAACAATTTCAGTGGCAGGGCCAAGATTTCTCACTCTAGAAAAAGGCTTAGGACCTTTCTACATTTGCCACAGCATAGGCCTTTAGCTATACCTCCAGTTCTTTCTGTTGTTGATGCATTTAATGATGCTTGCACTGCTCCTGATACTTTACCTCCGGCTCCTGCTAAGCCCGATAGGTACTACAGGGTCCCGGACACTCATCACCACTTATATAAGGCTCCTTTTGCAGATCCAGAGACTATCTCCCAGGGTCCAAAAGCTGTAGCAGCTACTTCTTCTAAAAAACCCCTCCCCTCTGAAAGGGAATCCAGGTCCTTAGAGAGATGGGGTAAAAAAGTTTACACCTGCTACTTTGTCAGCTAGAGCTTTGAACTGCCAATTTCATATGATTCAATATCAAGAGTTTATGCTTGACCAGTTGACTAAAAAGCTGTCCTCTGAAGAATCTTTAGATAAAAAGTATGTTCAAGAAATGGTGCATAACATACAGCAGGTTAGTAACCATTCCTTAAAATGTGGCTATGATGCACTGGAGGCTTCCTTTAGATCAGCCATGACTGGCACAGTTATCAGGAGGCATGCATGGTTGAAAGAACAGGCATTACCAGACCATGTCAAATCTAAGCTTTTGGATGCACCTATGGACAAGGTCAATTTATTTGGTTCCCCTGCACAGCAGGTACTAAAAAAGATGGAAGAGAAAGCAAAATCTGTGCAAACAGTGAAAGATTTCTTGCAAGTTCAACCTCCAAGGTTTAGCAGGAACTGGCCCTCCAAGAATTGGTCTTTCCAGACTCCTCTAAGGCACAAAGAGGCAGGAATAGGCCGCTCTAGAGGCAGAAACCAATCCAGGGGTGCCTACAGGGGTCGCCAGTGGCAGGGTAACAACCAACGAGGCACAGATACAGCCACCACCACTACAACAACTCAATCACAGTGACTTGGCGGTGGCACCGCCTACCAGGGAACAACTAGAAGCACCTTTAGGCGGAAAGCTAACCTTATTTTCAAGAAACTGGCACTGCATTACAAGAGAAAAATGGATTTTGCAAACTATAGACCAAGGTTACAGATTCCATTTCCATACTCTACCAGGAAAGACAGGAATGCCGAACCTACCACCTACTCAAAGGACAGAAGCTCTAAAACAAATATCTCAATTATTAAGAATGAGAGCTGTGGAAAAGGTACCATCTATGGAGCAAGGAAGGGATTTTACTCCAGACTCTTCCTGGTACCAAGAAAAGAAAACAAATGGAGGCCTATTCTAGACCTGTCCGCTTTAAACACATTCCTCATTGTTCCAAAATTCAAAATGCTGACCCTACAGCAGCTTCTTCCCATGCTGGGCAAGGAGTCTTGGCTGGCAACTCTAGATCTCAAGGAGGCATACCTGCACGTCCCCATAAGACCAATTTGCAGAAGATACCTCAGATTTCTTGCAGGATCAGAGCATTATCAATTCTCAGCATTGCCCTTTGGCTTATCTACTGCGCCCAGAGTGTTCACGAAATGCCTGGCTTCAGTAATCGCTCATTGCAGACTTCAGGGGAGTCAAATCTATCCCTACCTGGACGACTGCCTGATACAAGCGGACAACAAGAACAAACTAACAGAAGACTTACAAAGAGTCATCTACCTGCTGCAAGCCCTGGGATATACAGTCTATACAAAAAAGTCAAGGCTGATTCCATCCCAAAGAATAACCTTTCTGGGTGCAGAACTGGACACATCAAAAACAAATGGCATTTCTAACTACAGAAAAGAAAGAGCAACTTCCTCTCTACTTCTTGGCATTAACAAAGCAGAACCATCTAACTGCAAGAAAAGTGCTACAAGCTCTAGGCTTCATGGCATCCTGCATAATACTGGTCCCTCATGCCAGGCTGCATATGAGAAAGCTACAGTGGTACCTAAAGAATTTGTGGTCCCAGCACAAGCACAGCCTAGAAACCAAAATTCCAATGATCCCATGCCTGAAGCAAGAGTTCCTATGGTGGGCTCTGGCCTGCCAATCAAACACAGGATTGCCCTTCTGCAAAAGTCAACCAAGACAAACCATCACGACAGATGCCTCAGACCTCGGTTGGGGGGGCACACATGATGGGCAAGTGCATTCAAGGCCTATGGACTCAAGACCAGCTGCATCTGCACATAAATCTAAAAGAAATGATGGCAGTAAAATTGGCAATCCAGGCATTCAGACCTTTTCTCCAAGAAGGCCAGTTGATGATAAGGACAGACAACACCACAGTTATGTGGTACATCAACAAACAGGGAGGCACACACTCATACCCTCTATGCCAGCTGGCACTGGACCTATGGGATGTGGCTCTGAGCTACAACGTTCAGCTACAGGCAATTTATGTACCAGGGAAGGAAAACATTCTAGCAGACATATTAAGCAGAACTACAACAGATGCCCACGAATGGATGCTGCATCCGGACATCTTCAAAACCATCACAAGAGAATGGGGATTACCACAAATAGACTTGTTTGCATCCCCATTCAATCACCAGTTGAAGAAATTCTGCACAAGGACTTACCACCCACTTGCTTGGAAGGTGGACTCCCTATCTTTCAGTTGGAAAAGCCTGACAGCATACGCATTCCCACCACTTCCTTTGATGCACAAGGTGCTTCTGAAGATCAGAGGAACGTCCGAGGATCATTCTGATAGCCCCAGACTGGCCAAGACAACATTGGTATCCACTGCTGAGGAGCATGTCCCGGGAACAAATATGGACACTGCCCCTGATCCCATTACTGCTAACAGAACAACTACAACATCCTGCATCCAAACCTAAAAACTCTGCAGCTAACTGCCTGGAACATTACATAACAGCAATTAACCCAAATTTATCCCAAAGGGTTAAAGACATAATCCTGGAGGCTCGTAGACCTTCAACAAGAAAGAATTATGCAGCAAAATGGAAAAAATATCTCATCTGGAGGACTGCAAAGGGGCAAGATGTGACGCTGGTGAACATAGCCAACATCCTGGAGTACTTGGCGGAGCTCTTCCATACAGGCCTGTCCTATTCTTCCATCAAGATACATGCATCAGCTATTTCAGCAGAATACAGCTTGGATCCTCCTGTCTTCTCGCATCCTCTGCTCAGACAGTTTCTGGGAATTAAAAATGTAAAACCTCCCAGGAAACCTCCATTGCCAGCATGGGACTTTAACTTTGTGCTAGAAAAACTGACTCTTCCTCCTTTCGAACCAGCAGCAACAGCAGAATTACAATACTCATCCTGGAAGACTGCTTTCCTGCTGGCAATAACTTCAGCAAGAAGGGTCTCTGAACTACAGGCATTAATGGCAGTGCAACCCTTCCTGGTCTTCCATCAAGATAGTGTCCATGAGAACAAATCCTACATTTATGCCTAAGGTGGTATCCAGAGTCTCTTTAAATCAGGCTATCCACCTTCCTACATTCTTCCCCAACCCACAGAACAGGGGAGAAAGGCTCTTGCATACCTTGGATGTACACACACAATTACGCTACTACCTGGACAGGACTAAATACAATAGAAAAACTGACCAGCTTCTGGTAGCATATGCAACAGGAAAGGAAGGAAAACCAATTTCTAAACAGACAATCTCCAAATGGATAGGAAATTGCGTTAGACTTTGGAGTTTTCTTTCCATGGTAGGAGTAACAGAGAACATCAGGCCTCACTCCACAAGGGCTACAGCCACTACCACAGCTTTCTTACGAGGAGTGGCTACCAAGGACATTATAGAGGCTGCTACTTGGACCTCCGTGCATACATTTGCCAAGCATTATAACTTACCTCTATACTCTAAATCCCGTGCTGGTTTTGCCACTGCTGTTTTGCAAGGGATCCTAACTACACCATAATCTCTTCTCATTTCCTCCTCCCCTAGTTTAGCTATGGTATTCTACCCATTTGTAAAGACTGCAGATGCATCCTTGAAGGACATAGTACAGTTTTGTACCTACCATAAATGTAGATGTCCGAGAGGAATGCATCTGCAGTCAGGATTACCCACCCTCCTTCCCCTCTGAGGTACTCCTAGGGTATTTGCCAATCTTCAGCTAGCTTGGGGGGGATCTATTATGGTGTATTTGTTTGTATATATGTACATACATGCTTATTTTATGTGTTTGCTCTCTACTATTTGGAAACTTTGGCATTTATCCAAATTTAGCCATCCAAGAGGGCACCTGGCATCTTGGGGCAAGAAACACTGAGGAAAATGGCGTCAGCTGATGCCTTTATACCCGAATAACTGCCGCAATGACGTCTGGTGAAGTGCGACACCAGCCAAAGCCAGACCCAGACATTGGAATCCGGCCGACCGAAGGGCTGCCTGACGACAGGACAACCCATTTGTAAAGACTGCAGATGCATTCCTCTCGGACATCTACATTTATGGTAGGTACAAAACTGTACTTTTATCGGACGCTGATCTGGACCGGATGATAAGGTTCATCCAGGCCCAGATGCAGATGGGAGTGCTCTTGCCCCCCCCCTCTGGGGGGCGGAGCTCGACCCCTTTCTTTAAACCTATAGCTCCTTCTCCGACCCGCTACCGGTTCGAGCAGTTGAGCCGAGCAGCCGAGCCGGGGTGGGTCGGCGCCGATAGTACTGTACTGGATCCGACCCTGCCCTCGAGTGCTCGGATCCGACCTCGGAGCCTGGATCCGAGCCGATCCGGGGATCAGTGCTCCTTCGCACCGTCTGTGTCGGAGCGCACTGTCCCTCGGATCCGAGCGCCGGCTCCGATCCACTCCTCTGATCCCAGGGGAGCCGATTGTCGGATCCTTTGGTCGAGGTCGGCTCCCCTCTGCTTTTGATGTAGTGGAGAGGGCCCTGTTGAGGGTTTCCGGACCCCGGCACTTGCTTCGCTCCGTCCCGCTCCATCTGCACTGGGCCAGGCTTCCACCATCCGGCCATTGGGACAGCCCGCTCCTTTGCCCCAAGTTGTTCCTTTGGAACAGGTCACTGTTTGCGAGGAGTCCTCTGACAGCCCCCCGCAAGCATACATGCAAAAGGAGGCACATTGACTCCCGAGTTTCTCACCAAGACACGGACTTGGAGGAAGGGTAAGGCTCCCCAACATCACCCCCTGCGAATGTCTCATTTGTCGACATCATCGAACTGCTCCTCATAACAGGGGTGGTCTGCCCCAAGTCTTCCTCGGACGAGTCCGTGTTCTTGGAGGCATTTGAAGCGGGCCCGTCTACCTCTTGGGTGTCCCCTCCTGCCGACCCCCTGGTGGACCTCAGTACCACCAGGGCGTGGAAGGAACCGGACACCGTGGAGCCAATCCCAAAAAGGCCCGACCGTATACTCAGTCCCCCGGCTGACCGTGCCCATTGGAGTAAGGGGCCTCCGGTAGATGCCATGTTGACGGCGGCTGCCACCAAGAGGGAACTTGCTCAGGAGAGTCCCTCGGTCCATCCCCCGAGCAAGGAGTCTCGGATGATGGACCGCTTGGGGAAGCGGATGTTTAGTTCAACGACCTTCTCAGTAAGGGCGCTAAACTACCTGGCACATGTGATTAGGATGCAGCATGATCTTATCAAAGAATACGCTGCACCCCCCCCCAGAGTCCATGTCTGAGGAGGACAAAGTGTTGCACTCCACCCGTATGGCCACTCTCAGGTCCGTCACTAATACCTCTATGCGGTTACTGTCCCATGCTACAGAAGGTGCCGCTAGAGCCGCAGGGGCAGGCCTAGTTACCAGACGTCAGGCCTGGCTCCGTCATTGCGATTTCACGGAGCCCTTCAAGGCGTCATTTATGGTTCTGCCCTCTTTGGCAAAACTGTTCGTGATACGTTGACCCAGAGCGAAAAGGACGGGAAGACGCTGTCTGCCGTCGGAATCCGCTTCTCGGTGCCCCAGAGGTCCTATTCTAGGAACCAAAAGGGCCAGAAGAAGATGTGGTTCCGGAAGTCGCAGCAATCCCAACCCGCTCCGGACAACCAGTCCTTCCGTGGCAGAGGAGGACAGGGAGGACGCCGCCCCAGGGGCAGAGGGGCTCCCAGGAACTTCGGGTCCAGAGAACCCTTCTCTGAACAGCCCGCGCAGCAGCCCTGAAGGGTTGCCCGGCTGCTCCACTCTGGAGGCAGTCGGGGGACGTTTTTCAGAGCACCTAGCGGCATGGGAGTCCATAACATCAGACCACTGGGTCCTCCAAATCATATCCAGAGGATACCGTATCCCATTTCGTCACATGCCGAAATTGAAGTCCCTCCCCGACGTTCCCACCCGGTCAGTGGGAGGCCGCTTTGGCAGAAATTGGCCATCTGCTAAAGAAAAGAGCCATCCATCCCGTCCCCCCAGACCAGATCGGATCAGGGTTCTACTTCAGGTTCTTTTTAGTGCCAAAAAAGATGGGGGAATCTAAGACCAATATTAGACCTTTCACTCTTGAACCTGGCAGTTCCCAAGGAGAAATTCCGAATGGTTACGTTGCAGTCTGTTCTCCCCCTTCTGGGAAAAAATCACTGGATGTGCTCCATAGACCTCAAGGATGCGTACTACCACATACTAATGGACAGGCGCTCCAGGAGATTTCACCGCTTCCGGCTGGGAGCCAGTCGCTACCAATTCCGGGTCCTTCCCTTTGGTCTCACCACAGCCCCCAGGGTGTTCACCAAAGTATTAGCAGTGGTAGCGGCCCACCTGAGGCTTCAGGGGGTGCAGGTCTTTCCTTACCTGGACGACTGGCTTCTCACCGCCCCAACAAGGCATCTACTATTATTGGCGTGAGACTCCTTTCTCCATCTTGCTCCCCGTCTGGGCATCACAGTAAATACAGAAAAATCCAACCTAGCACCCACGCAGTTCATAGATTTTATAGGTGCCAGGTTAGACACGAGACTATTAAGAGCCTTCCTCACTGCGGACAGAATTCAGAATCTGCAGCTCCAGGTGCGGGCCATTCCCCACTCCAGCTCAGTTCCGGCGGAGTTGGTCCTGAGGGCTCTAGGGTCCATGGTGGCGGCGATAGCGCTTCTTCCTCTCGCCAGGTTCAATATGCGCATCCTTCAATGGACACTCCTAGTTCAGTGGTCGTATCTTGCTCTTCCTATGCATCATCCCATTGCAATCAGCAAGGCTTGCAAGCGGTCCCTCCTGTGGTGGCTACACTCTCCAGATCTCCACGGAGGCCGCCCCTTTTGTGCTTCTCCCCCTCTCGCCACGGTGACCACGGACGCCTCCTGCCTTGGGTGGGGGGGGGGCATTTTGCAGGCCGGACAATCCAAGGCACGTGGAACGATTCAGAGACCTTACTGCATATCAACGTTCTAGAGATGAGAGCAGTGCTCTTAGCGTTGCTAGCACTTCAGGCCTTTCTTCCCTTGGGAACTATTGCGATTCAGTCGGACAACATGTCTGTCGTCTGGTATATCAACAAGCAAGGAGGAACCAGGTCTTACCCTCTTTGTCGAGAAGCCATGAGAGTGTGGGAATGGGCAATCTCCACCAACCGCTTTCTCATAGCAACGCATATTCGGGGTCGGTCCAACATCCTCGCGGACAAACTCAGTCGAACCATCCTCACCCCTTACGAGTGGTCTCTCAATGCTCAGGTAGCGAAACGTATCTTCGCACGGTGGGGAACTCCTTGTTGCGATCTTTTTGCGTCTCCCTCAAACACCAAGTGCGACAGTTTTTTCGCTGTAATACCTCCTCCCGGACATACCCCAAGAGACGCTCTGGTGCATGCTTGGCCACCCGATCTTCTTTATGCTTACCCCCCCTTGCCTCTGATGCTCCAAGTTCTTCAGAAAGCCTCTCGGTTGGGGTGCAGAATCATTCTCATTGCCCCATTTTGGCCTCGACAGATCTGGTTCCCTTTCCTAAGGTCTCACTCAGTGAATCCTCCTTGGATTCTAGATCCCATTCCGGATCTGATATCTCACCCATCCCGCTTATCAACCCCGAATCTGGACAACCTGAAGCTGACTGCTTGGCTGCTCCAGTTCCACTCCTGATCAGGACTCCTTGTATTTCGTCCCCAGTTAAGGCCATCCTGGTGGCGGCTCATAAACCATCCACCAGGAAAGTTTACCGCAGCAAGTGGAAACGGTTCTCCCCTTCACAGTTCCCCTTCCTCTGGTGCTTGACTTCTTAACCACTCTTTTTAATGATGGTGCCAGCAGTTCCACGGTCAAAGTACAACTTACGGCAATTTCTCATTATCATATTGGTCACGACTCCTGTCCACTGATGTCTGCCAAATTGTGTAAGATTTTCCTAAAAGGTACTTTTCTTCTCAGGCCCCCTGTAAAGCATGTGGTTCCTCCTTGGGACCTTTCTTTGGTCCTTCAGGCTTTGACCGCTCCCCCCTTCGAACCGGCGGCTACGGTAGATCTGAAATTTTTATCTTTCAAGACGGCCTTTTTGGTAGCCATTACCTCGGCCAAGAGAGTTTCAGAACTTCAAGCCTTATCAGCCAAGCCTCCTTACTTGGGCTTTCATCCGGACCATGTATACCTCAGGACCAACCCGTCTTTTCTTCCTAAGGTAGCTTCTGAAGCAAATATTAATCAATCCATTAACCTCCCTGTTTTCTTTCCTAAATATCAAAACAAGGGTGAATACAAGCTTCATTCCTTAGATGTTCACAGGCAACTTAGATTTTATCTAAACATGACAGCTGGTCATAGGCAATCCGACCAGTTGTTTATTTCCTTTGATAAATTTAATTTGGGCAAGCCAATCTCTAAAGTCTCATTATCACGCTGGATTTCGCAGTGCATCTTATTGGCTTATCAAGCTTCTGGAAGGCCCGCACCGGAGGGAGTACATGCCCATTCAACCCGGTCAGTTTCTACCTCGCCGGCCTTTAAGGCTAGGATTCCTCTGGATGATATTTGTTCAGCAGCCACTTGGGCTTCATCTCATACCTTTATTTCCCACTACAAGTTGGATATTACATCTAGGGGTAGAGCATCCTTTGGCTCCGGTGATCCGAATATCCTTCCATGATGGCCCAAGATTCAGGTAGCTGGGGACTCTGTCCCACAGGTTGCACACAAATGAATCTCCTACTTCAGATTTAGAAGTTATGTACTCACCATAACGTTCCATCTGAGTAGGTGTATTCATTTGTCTGCAACATCCCTCCTATCCCCCTGGCCTTGTCAGTTTCCTGCATATTATGTGTTACCCTTTTTAGGGTATTTCTATTGTTGGCAAACTCGATCTGAGGTCATGTAGGGAGAGCAGGGCATTATGGGTGAGGGGAGGAGCTGAGAGCTCGGATCCATAGCTGGAAAACCATGCCGGTTCGGATCCGATATCGGATCCATAACCCACAGGTTGCAGACAAATGAATACACCTACTCCGATGGAACGTTATGGTGAGTACATAACTTCTAATTGGCAGATACAGTTGAATGCCATGAAGGATCCTGGGTTAAACGAGGCGATTTAAATTTCTAGTGAATTAAAGAGGAAAGCTTCTTGTGTTCAACTTGGCTTTCTGATCAAGTTAAAACAATTCAAAATGTTTTAAAATGATGGTGGTGTTTGTGTTTCACTGTTGCAGTCATTACATGTGGGTTATCTGCCTGCAGGTAGCCCTCAGCCGGCCTGAATATCAGTCTTGGATCCCTGCATCTGATGCTGTCTCTTCTTCCATGACGTCAGGTCATCAGGGATATATATATAAGACATGCAGCCGAAGCCATTACATCAGTCTTTCTTGCCACGGGGTGCCCGAAGCAGAAGCAGGTGCTCATCGTGTTACACTGTTGCAGTCATCACATTTGGGTTATCCTGCTGTCAGGCGGTCCCGCAGTCGGCCGAATCCCAAAGTCTTGGTCCGGCGTCGGTTGTCATCGCTTCTTCCCTGACGTCAGTGTGACAGGGGTATAAAAGAGGCAGCCGACGCCATTTTCTTCAGTCTTTCTTGCCGCGTGGCGCCCGAAGCAGAAGCAGTTCGCAAGTGCCGGTCGGCTAGCTCCTGAGATTATCGAATTTCAGCCCGAAGTCTTCTCTAAAGCTAAGTACCCCATTGGGGAAACTTTTCTTGCCTCTCACCGTGTCAGACAAAGTTAATAATTGCATTTCTTGTGGGAAACAAATACCTCATAAGGATTTTCATTCTTATTGTATTCCTTGCCTAGGCCCAGACCACGTCGTCTCTGGTTGTCGTTTTTGTGCTAGGTTCAACAAACGTACAATCAAGTGTCGGGCAGAATTCGCCCGACATTATTTTGGCAGAAAATTTAACTATAGCATGTCGTCGGAGCCACCGACATCAGCAATGACTAAAAAACGCAAGGATTAGGACAGGCAACCAAGGCCAAGACCAGATACCAAGGCCTCAGCAAGGCCTGACGCCGGTTCTCCGGTTTTCAGCGAGGCGCCTACGCAGCCCCTGACTACCGCTGATTTAGAAATTCTGACTGCCTCCCAGACCGAATCAGCTGGGCCTCGGGAGCCAGTTCCATCTCACCCCTCGGACGCCAACCCTGACGGTGATCCGGAGATTTTGGACAGGCCTTCGGTTTCTGAAGGTGTCTTCAAACAGACAGCTATTTCTATTAAGTCTTATGCTAAACTCAAAGCCCCCTTAAAAGTTAGGAAACCAGGTCCACAGACCCCCCCCCCCCCACAGGCCCCTATGCCTAAAAAACAGATGCTCAAGATGGCTGAGGATTTAATTACCCTTATCAGGGGTTCCAACCCCCTCCTGACAAAAGGCCTAGACTGGAGGAAGATTATCCTTCCTCTGACCAAGCATCCATTTCCTCAGCTAACTCTGAGGACCAGGATTATTCCTTCCCTCCTTAGAAAGACTCAGATGCTTAAGAGTCCATTCCCTCTGCCCCCCCCCAGTAGACTACTCTTTTGGGGAAACTTTACACACCATGAGGGAACACTTCCATTGGGAAGGCCACTCTAAGAAAAGACTCCGTGAGTTTTTTCTTCTTCCACAACATAGACCCCTTGCAATTCCTCCAGTTTTAGACATTTTGGATGATGTCTACACCGAATGTAGTCTAAACCCAGACTCCTTACCTCCTCCACCAGCTAAACCAGACAGATACTACCGAGTTCCTGATTCTCGTATGTTTCTATATAAAAGCCCTGTTGCAGACCCCAAAACCATTTCCCAGGGTCCCAAAGGGGTTAAGGCCTCTACTGCTAAGAATCCACTACCTTCTGAAAGAGATTCCAGAGCATTAGAAAGATGGGGGAAGAAAGTGTATATGTCTGCCACTTTGGCCTTGAGGGCCTTAAACTGCCAATTTCACATGCTAAAATACCAGCAGTACTTGATTACACAGTTAAAGCAGAAAATGATCCCTCAGACAGATCAACCTGATTTCAGAGAGATGCAGGATTTGCTGCATGCAGCAGAACAGGTGGGAAAGCATACCTTAGTGTGGTTTTGATTCATTGGAAGCCTCATGTAGAGCAGCTGTCACAGGATCTGTAATTCATAGACATGCTTGGCTAAAAGAGCAAGCCTTACCAGAACATGTCCAAGCAAAGTTATTGGATGCTCCATTGCAGAAAGATGTGTTGTTTGGTGTCAAAGCAGAGGAAGTCTTAAAGAAAATGGAAGAAAAGGCAAAATCTATGCAGACAGTCAAAGATTTTTTTACAGGTACAACCTCCTCGTTTCAGCAGAAACTGCCATCAAAAAACTGGTCCTTTCCTGCATTAGACAGGCCCCAAAGTGGTAGGTACAGACGCCCAAGGGGCAGAGGCCAGCCACAAGGTTCTTTCAGGCCTAGACAATGGCATACAACAACTCAGAGGTGGAGACAAAAGATCTCAACCCTTCAGGAAACAAACGCAATGACTTCCCTCTTCGCCTGCCAAACAAAATTGCCCTGGCAGCACCTTTGGGAGGAAGACTGGCTCTATTTCCACAAAATTGGCGCATCATAACAAAGGACAAATGGGTTCTGGATATTATTACCCAAGGCTACAGATTTCATTTTCACACTTTACCACGGTTGAGAGGCATACCAAATCTGCCTCCAAACCAACGGGCAGAGGCACAAACGCAAATTATGAAAGCAATTCAAAAGGTACCTACAAAGGAGCAAGGTCAAGGTTTTTACTCAAGACTATTTCTAGTACCAAGAAAGGACAAAGCCTGGAGACCCATTTTAGACCTCTCAATTCTAAACACATACCTGGAGATACCCAAATTCAAAATGCTCACACTACAGCAGCTTCTTCCCATGCTGGGCAAGGAGTCTTGGCTGGTAACGTTGGACCTCAGAGGCATACCTGCATGTCCCTATCAGACAAGATTGCAGAAGATACCTCGGATGTTTGGCAGGTACAACGCATTATCAATTCTCTGCATTGCCCTTTGGCTTATCTACTGTGCCCAGAGTATTTATGAAATGCCTGACTTCAGTAATTGCATACTACAGACAACAAGGAATACAAATTTATCCATATCTGGACGACTGCTTGATCCAAGCGGACAGCAAGGACATTCTATTACAGCATCTGGCATTTGTAACAAAGCTGCTAAGTTGCCTTGGGTACACAGTAAACAAACAGAAGTCAAAGCTAATACCCTCACAAGAGATAATATTCCTGGGTGCCAGCTTAAATACAACAGTCCAGATGGCTTACCTCACGCCAGACAAACAAAAACAACTGACTCAATACTTCAAAAAGATGGCAACTTTTACCCAGCTCACTGCAAGGAAAATCCTGCAGGCATTGGGGTTCATGGCATCCTGCATTCAACTAGTTCCATATGCAAAGCTGCATATGAGGAAGTTACAATGGTACCTGAAAAGTGTATGGACTCAGAGGCACAGCCTCGAAACAAGTATACCTCTCATTCCTTGCCTTCAAAAAGAGATCCTATGGTGGGCTCAAGCATGTCAAATAAACAAGGGTCTTCCTTTTGTCTTACCTACAGCAAACCAAACTATGACAACAGATTCTTCAGACTACGCCTGGGGAGCACACATGGCAGGACAGTGCATACAGGGCAAATGGTCTGCAAACCAAATGCACACATCAACCAAAAGGAGATGCTAGCTGTGCAAAATGCACTGACAGCCTTCAAGGACCTCTTGCATCCAGGACGACTACTAATAAGGGCATAAAACACCACAGTTGTGGTACATAAACAAACAGGGAGGAACACACTCCTACCCTTTATGCAGACAGGCAATGACCTTGTGGAGCACAGCATTGACTTACCAAGTACAACTGCAAGCACAATTCCTGCCAGGAAAGGAAAACATATTGGCAGACGAATTAAGCAGAAATATGGCAGATCTGCACGAGTGGAGACTACACCCACAAGTATTTTCAATGATAACTCAAAGGTGGGGACACCCAGACATAGATCTATTTGTCTCCCCCAATAATTGCCAACTACAGAAATTTTGCACAAGGACTTATTCCCTAGCCTGGAAAGTGGACGCCCTATCATTCAGTTGGACAGCATTGACAGTCTATGCCTTCCCACCACTACCTCTATTGACCAAGGCATTACTGAAAGTCAGATCAGAGAGACCACAAATGATCCTCATTGCTCCGGACCGGCCACGTCAGCACTGGTACCCATTACTAAGGAACTTGACTCACAGCCCTCCATGGATCTTACCTCAATTCCCACTTCTGTTGACGCAGCAAAACTCTTAGATCCTTCACAGTCAGCTCAGGACTTTAAATTTAGCTGCATGGAGAATACCTTGAATTATCAATCAACACTTTCTCTCAAAGGACGTCCTGAATGTCATTTTGGAGGCCAGGAGGCCCAGCACCAGAAAAACTTACTCAGACAAATGGAAAAGATTTTGTGCATGGCACCAGGCTAAAGGCCAAAATCCTGGGATACCAAACATTCCTCACATACTGCAATACTTAACTGAGATGCTGCACAAAGGCCTTTCTTTCTCATCCATTAAGATCCATGCTTCGGCAATTTCAGCTCAGTATAATAGATCCTCCCATATTCTCACATCCTTTACTAAGGCAGTTTCTCAGAGGGGCTAAGAATATAAGACTCTCCAGAAAATCCCCAACGCCAGGTTGGGACCTCAACTTCGTTTTAGAAAAATGAACACTGCCTCCTTTCGAACCAGCGTTCTCAGCAGAACTACAATACTTGTCATGGAAAAGAGCTCTGTTGCTGGCTACCACCTCAGCACGCAGGGTCTCAGAACTACAGGCACTCATGGCAGTGGAACCTTTAATCATTTTCCATCAGGACAGAGTCTCTTTACAAACTAACCCTACTTTTATGCCAAAGGTATCCAGTACGGCTTTGAATCAGACCATTCATTTACCCACCTTTTATCCAAACCCCCAGAATAAAGGAGAAAAACTCCTTCACTCTTTGGACATTCACAGACAGCTACGTTACTATTTGGATAAGACAAAGACCTTCAGAACAAATGACCAACTCTTTGTATCCTATGCTGCAGGTTCACAAGGAAAGGCTATTTCAAAACAGACCATTTCCAAATAGATAGCACATTGTATCTGCTTTTGCTACTCGCACTATGGGAAAGCAGTGCCTGTTAATATTGGGTCCCATTCTACCAGGGCTACAGCAACCTCAGCAGCCTTTCTCAGGGGGATTCCAACCAAGGAAAAAA
>NC_056735.1:1688045166-1688067942 GCF_019279795.1 Protopterus annectens
CAAATGTGAAATGTGCACTGCGCTGGTCTAATTAGAATTCTCAGGTTTAGACTTCTCATGGCAGTATTTTGGACATAGCATCCTACAAAGAGAGTGCCGCATTATACTGGTAGAGTTTTTAAGAAGATTTTACTTAACAGCACACAGGTCGTGTATACATATTATTGGTCCACTACAGCATAATCTTTTTGTTATTGGTCTACATTTCTAAAGATGTTATTTTTTTATTTTTTAACTGTTTTCATAACAGATAGGTACCTCATTAAGTTGATATTTAACATATATATATTTTTGATAGGTTTAAAACACTTGAACCTACAATTGTGGCAATGGCTAGTTTTTTACATAGAATTGTTTACATTGCTCTGCTCCCAGCATGATTCCACTGCCTATTTGCTGTTAATAGCTAGTACTCACAAGCTGATATTTAACATATCCTGTTTTACAGGTTTAAGTTGTTTTTCCTATGACATCATGTTTTAATTTAAATTTTATTGTTGGCATAGTATTTAAACAAGTTCTTGTCAGTTGTTTTCAGTTCTGATGAAGTTCCTACAACAATAAAGGAATGAAAGCGCTAAACAGCAGTTCTGCTTCGGATTGATTATTTCATTTTATTTCCTTTCCATACTTCTTTAAATTACAAAGTTTTGTTGTTATATATATATATATATATATATATATGTGTGTGTATATATATATATATATATATATATATATATATATATATGTGTGTGTGTATATATATATATATATATATATATATATATATATATATATATAGATATATATATATAGATATATATATATATATATATATATAGATATATATATATATATATAAATATATATATATATATATATAAAATATATATATATTATATATATATAAGTATGTATAGATATGTATAATATGTTTTTATATATATATATATATATATATATATATATATAAGTATGTATAGATATGTATAATATGTTTTTATATATATATATATATATATATATATATATATAGATATATATATATATATAAATATATATGTATATAGCCATGGCATTGTGGAACACGCCATTGACCTATCAAGTACAACTACAAGCTCAATTCCTGCCAGGAAAGCTGAATACTCTGTCAGACGAACTAAGCAGAAATCTCATGGACTCTCAAGAATGGAAACTGGAACCACTGCTTTTCAACATGTTGACACGTACATGGCGGAGCCCAGTCATAGATCTTTTTGCCTCACCCCAGAAGTATCAGCTGGACAAATTTTGCACAAGAGCTCACCACAATAAAGCCTGGAAAGTGGATGCTCTATCCTTCATCTGGAAAAACCTATCAGTCTATGCCTTACCCCCTCCGTCTCTGCTCTCCAAAGGTCTACTAAAAGTCCAACAGGACAAACCAAAAATGAGTTTGATTGTTCCAGACTGGCCTTGCCAACACTGGTACCTATTCCTACTCAATGTGTCAAACCTTCCACCGTGGCACCTGTCTCAGACACCTTACTTACTGTCTCAGCAAAACAACCGAATTCTGCTCACTCTGCTCCAAACTTTTAATCTTGCAGCGTGGCTGTTCACCTGGATTCTCCCTTAACATCCCTCAACAGGTGGGGGAGCATGACCAGATCCTATCCCTTTTGCCGAGAAGTACTGAGAGTTTGTCAGTGGGTGATCTCCAACTGCTTTCTTGTAGCAATGCACATAACGAGGAAGTCCAACATCATAGTAGACAGGCTCAGGGGACCGTTCTGATGGCCTCAAGTGGTTTGTCAATCAGTGGCAAAAGTGTTCTTCCACAAGTTGATTCAGTTGTGGTGCAATCCATTCTGTTTTCCCCTCAACAACAAATGCAGCAGGTTCTTTCCTCTAATTCCCTCTCTGGGACATTCATTCAGATGCTCTAGTCCACGTTTGCCCTCTGGTCTCCTTTATGTATACCTTCCCCTGCCTTTAATCCCAAGGTTTCTTCAGAAAGCGCTCCAGTTGAAGAGCAGAGTAGTCCTGATTGCCCTTGTGTGCTTTCCTGTTGTTTCGCCTAGTGTGCTCCCCTTTGGGCAAAGGATCCCAGCCCAGACTTCCTGTCTCACTGATCAGAAATAATTCATCCGGACATTGCAGGCCTCAGATTGAGTACTTGGTTTAGCCAACTCATATGATGGCTAGACATTCCAGACTTTTCTCCCCAGTCCACCAGTTTCTTTTTTCATCCCAGAAACCTTAGACTAGAAAGATTCATAAGAGTAAATGGGAAAGGTTTTCCTTTTGGACTCATCAGAGAGGTTGGATCCTTGCCTGCTCTTCTGCTGGCTGTCCTGGATTTCCTTACTTCCATTTTTCAAAGCGTGGCAAGCTTTTCCACCATCCAAGTTTAGTTAGCAGCCATCTCCAGCTGTCACACCAAACATAATGCGTCTCCTATGTAAGGCCTCTCTAAAACGTACCTTTTTACTTAGACCTCCAATTCGAGATTCCTCTCCGCCTTGGTACATTCACCTTTTCAGCATTCTGCAGAAGTAGACCTTAAGTTTCCATCTTGGAAAACTTTTTTTTTTTTTTCTGTCGCCATCACTTCAGCAAGATGATTCTCTGATCTCCAGGCACTCTTCAGAACCACCGTATTTGATTTTTCACAAGGATAGAGCTACCTTGCACACTAATAGTTATTTTCTACCAAAAGTGACTTCTGAATCGAACTTCAGTCATGTGATCAGGTTGCCAGTTTTCTTTCCAAATTTGATAATTGAGAATATACCCTTCATCTTTTAGATGTCCATAGGCAACTTCTTTTTTGCCTTCACAAGACTAAGGAATTTGGAAAAACTGATCAGTTGTGTCCTCTTCAAATAATATGGTAAGACCAATCTCAAAAACTACACTAGCCATATGGATAATGGATTGTATTTCCTACATTTATTTCTTGAGAGACTTAACCTTGCCAAGACTACCAAAAGCTCACTCAGCTAGGTCAATCGCTGCATCAGCTGCCTTTTAGGCTGTCGCCTCCATTGACATTTGTGCAGCTGACACATGATCTAATGCTCATGCTTTTATTTCTCATTACAAATTAGATATAATCTCCAGAAACAGAGCAGCATTTGGTTCTGCGGTTCTCCAGAACATCCTTCTTTGAGGGCCATCCAAGGTAACCATAGCTGGAGACGCTGTCCCATTCATTGAGGAACAAATGAAAATGGCATATCAGATATAAAAGTTATGTACTCACCATAACTGCATCTGTGGTGTCCATTTTCATTTTTCCTTAACTCACTCCCACCTTCTCTATGTCTTTGTTAGAGACCTAACAGTATAGTTGCTTTGTGTGCTCCTGATCTTTCAGCTATCACTTTTCTGTCATAATCTATGTTGAGGTACCTTGTTGTGATATTGAATTTTAGCAGCAGTCTCGATCTGAGGTAATACAGTGGGCAAGGACGTTATGGGTAAGGGTAGAGCTTGAGAATCTTATCCTAGAATCTTAAAGTGGCAGAGTCTGATCGGATCTGAACCCATTCATTGAGGAAGAATAAAAATGGACAACGGAGGTGCATAGTTACAGTGAGTATATAACTTTTATTTCTATTAACTTTCTAAGTTTGAGAGCAATATTTAAAAATTGTCATTTTTGTGCCTTTGTCCCTCCACTATTTATGGCTTTGTCCAGACTTTTTACCTTAAGAGGTTGAGGGGTATGCTTCCCTGATTAGATAGGGTGTCATTTTTTCTGCTGTTATTGACCCCAATGTTACAGATGTGGAGCTTTAAAACATTTTATGCAGTTTCATTGATGCTCTTATCAGGTATTATAGCATTTGCCTGTGTAGAACTTTGTCATGTGTTTTAGTAGCAGTTTCATTTTACAGGCAAGTCTGTGTGAGTTCATGGTGTCAGAATGCAGCAACTGAAGGGGTCGTGCTGCATGTCCTGCCATTAAGTTTTCTGACTGGAATCTGAAATTGATAAATTTATCTGTGTAGCACTGATTCTGGGCCGATTTAGTGTATGTAATTACAGCAGAAAGGTATTTGACCAATCCCTCGAAAGTGTTGTCATTCATTGCTGATTTGTGATGTTGGGAAGGTTTTACTTTTAATTTCAGAAGAGACGTTGTAAAGCTAAATTAAATTGCTTGTTGGAAGATTGCAGTACTTAAAATGTATTGTTTGTTATTGCTTCAGAGAGGTGGTGGTTTAATTGTGCTGGATGTGACATTGGTAGTTTTTGATATCTACACTGGGGCATTTCCATCTTTTTCAGAAGTGTACAGTACATTTGTTCCAGGAAATATTCATGCAACTTCTATTAGGTATTGGGAAAGCAAAAACTTTACTCTGAGTGTCTTGGAGAAAAATATAAGCAGCTGAACTGTTAGATTATTTTTTTTGTCAGCTGAGTTTACTATATTTAAGACTTGGTGTGTTTAGCATTGGCTCCCTCTAATGGCAAAATTGAATTGATCCTTAGCAGTTAAGTTCCCTGTATTTGATGATTTCCATGTGGTATGAACCAGTGTAATGGCGGACCCCTGTCAAAGGTCTATTGGAGTTCTTCAGAAATGTATTTCCAGTAATGCAGACTTTTATGGTTGCATTCACAACCAGGGTACTATTAATTAAGCAATAACCGATGACGTGGTGTGGTATATTGAAGATTTCCCATGGCTGGCGTGGTTTAATCACGAGGGCGAAGCCAGAGTGATTAAATAAAGCCAACAGCAGGTAAATTTCAATGTGCCACAACCACGGAGTCGATTATTGCTATTATACAATGACAGTATTTAAGAAAAAAAATGCTTTTCTTAAATAATGTCTTTGTATAACGGCGCCTTACTGTTCTTCAGCCGGTGGTGGTATACTGCTTCCTTGTGTTGGTGTACTGTGCATGCGTGTGGGACTTGCGTTCCTACACATACCCAGTACATCAATGCTTTGAAATGGAAGCAATGGAGAAAGTCTCCTTTGCTATGTTTTTTTTCTTTTTTTTTTTTTTTTTATTTATTAAAAAAAGGTTTTGGACACTTTATACCAATGGAAAAATGTCCGGGTGACTGGACCTTTTTCCATTGGTATTTTTAAGCAATAACCCACGCCTGGGTGTGGGTAATGCTGGATTTACCCATGGTTGGTGTGTTTTGGTCACGATGGCGAAGCCAGAGTGGCCAAATAGACAACTGTGGGTAAATCCAGCATTACCCACATCCAGAAGTGGGTTATTGCTATTATACAATGACATTATTTAAGAAAAGATACTTACTTTTCTTAAATAATGGCATTATACAATGCCTCCGTGCTGCCCTTCCGCAGCTGTCTGGTATTCTGCGGCAGTTCTGATGTACTGCACATGCGTATGCTTACGCAGTACATCAGATCTGTGGGTGGAAGCAACGGAGAAAGCAAGATCTCCGTTGCTTTTTACAAAGTGTCTCGCTGTGTTAAAGGACTTTAATATAGCGAGACAGCTTTTAAAAAAGCAACTGAGAAAGGAAGATCTCATTTACTTTAATGTCTCACTATGTTAAACTCCTTTAACATAGCGAGACCGTTTCTAAAAAGCAACGGAGATATTGCATTCTCCGTTGCTGTAAAATTTAAAAAAAAAAAAAAAAAAAAAAGACTTGTACTAATGGAAAAAGTCAGGGCGGCGACCAGAACTTTTTCCATTAGTAGAAGTCTAATTTACAACGTGCACTCTGACCAATCAGCATGCACTTTTTAGAATATTAATGGAGGGTCGTTGTATTATGTGGGAATTACAGCGGGCATGCTGGCCCATCAGCGTGCGCATTTTGAAATATTAATGGTGGGGTCAATGTATAATTCACACTATCATGTTGAGAGAGCAGCATCAGTATACAACAACTAAAATAGGTATAAGCAACTTGGAGTCATTTATATGTTTAATGTAGCTTTTAGGAAATAAACTGCATTATCATTCAGTAGTACAGATATTTTACAAAAGGTGTGTATTAACATAACAGGTGGTAAGAGATGCAAGAAGTATTGGATTTTATCCAGCTTTGTGATAGGTACAGGTGGTGTATTTTTGTAGGTGTTGCTTCAGTGATGCTTTAAATGGCTTTAGTGTGTGTTTCACCCCGCTGGGGAGGTGGTTTGATATTGCTGGTCCTAGTCTGCAGAAAGCTTTTTCACCTGTTACATTGAAATTTGAGTGAGCTAAGGTAAGGATGTCATTCTGGTTATTTTATACTGTGCGAGTTTGTTCCTTAGTTTAAAAAAAAATCGTCTGAGTGAAACGGTAACCGGTCATACCAGGAGAAATTTTATAAATGCCCTTCTGGAGCTGGACAATCCAGGAGAAATTGTATAAATGCCCTTCTGGAGCTGGACAATCCAGGAGAAATTTTATAAATGCCCATCTGGAGCTGGACAGCCAGATGGGTATTTATAAATTTACCCCTGGTTTGACTGGTCTGACCCTCTTTGAAAAGGGAGGCAAGGCCTAAAGGTGCATACTAGCAAGGCAGAAATGGCTTTGTGGCTCAGTTGCCTTGTAGCCCATATGATCTGTAAGGTAAAGTATTTTAAATAAGCTTGCAATAAGCTGTGTGGACCTTTGTGTAATGGGCAACCAGATATGTTTTTTTTTCTTTTTTAGTAAATTGCAGTAACACATTCTTACATCTGCTAGAAGGAAAAATGGAATTTTCATATCTTTGTAGTTTGAGTATTGTTGGGGAATGTAGGCATACATAATAGGGGTATGTAATATTAAGTTTTGTAAATAAGACATTTCTTGCTAAAGTTGCTCTTGCCTTGGGTGAAAGTATGTGCAAGATAAGATAGCATAGTTTTGAGGTATGATGGAATTTTATCAGTGTAGTGTAAAAGTGAGAGAAGGGTCTAAGGTGAGTCCCTAGGTACCTTTGGTGGCTTAGTTGTGTCCTATCCTTTGTGATCTTTGAGTATTGGTGGACAGGAGACCAGTATTTGAGGTGTAGCAGACAGTGTGCAGTTTTACTTTGGTTTAAAACTAGAGTAGCTTTGGCTTTGAGAATGTCTGATAAGGAAAATGAACTAGTCCATTTGCATTTAAATGCTGAGAACAGATTCACTGCTTAATGTCAAGAAATTACACCAAAAAAATGCATGTTTAAGAAACTTATTGATGCTTGTTACACTTATGACACTGTTAATGGTCGATGTTTTGTCCTTCCTAATGGAACTTGGTGTGTGGAGTCATTTCTTTTTTTCAGTTTTGTGGTATGCGCTTTTTTGTATGTAAATAGCATCAGTTAGAATGTATCCTTAAATTATAAAAAAAAAGCTGCTTTTAAAATTCATTATGCCATTCATGACATGAATGTTTGCATGAAATGTTGGTAATTTTATCGTTAGGATAATTTTTTGTTCATGGGTTTCTCTTTTCAGAATAAAAGAGATGAACATCTATTGAAAAAGAGGAATGTCCCCCAGGAAGAAAGTTTAGAAGATTCAGATGTTGATGGAGATTTCAAAGGAGTAAGTTTAAATTTGGAGCAAGAGAAGGGGAGGGGGAAAATGAATCTTCCTCTTTGGCATTGGAAGAGGTTTGAAATGTTCAGTTTCTTGTTGAAAACATTTTTGTTGACAGTAATGAACAGTTCAGGAACATAGTGTTCTTTGGTAATGCATTTGGACTTGATTTGCAGTGGAACTTCTGGGAGTCCCTCGCTGCAGTTGTCACTTCTGCATTGTTTTTCTTTTCTGCCATGCATAGCTTTGTCTTCGATGCCATTGTCACCTTACCCAACCCTTTATGCTCACCCTTCACATGCTTAGCCCCAGATGTGTTCACCAGGTGCTGGCTTGCCTATTCTGTAGCTCGGGTCTTGTGCTTCCATTGTGCCATGGGAAGTGGGAGTTAAATGTACTGCAAACCCTTTACTCAGATGGGGAAGAGGAAAATAAAACCTTCCCTTCCAGTAAACACTTTCCCGATGACCCTTAATACCCTTAATTCAGAGAGATACTCAGGCTAAGTCCTCTGTGGACTGGCCTGCAGGTTCCCTTGTTTTACTTACCCAAAAGCATTTAAGGAAAATGTGTGTAATGTAGCCAGCATTGTTGGGCCACTGCACTCTTGGACCCTGTCCTAAGGAATGTTTTGTGGTCTGGAAGTATCTAGGTTTTGCTTTTGGGGGGGCAGACACCTTTTAATAAACTCCTCTGAGTATAGTGCAATTGTAATGAAGCATTCTGGGACAGAATTTGATGTCCTTCAAGAATGCAACTGCAGTCATAACATATGGGTTGTCCTGCCTCAGGCAGCCCTCGGTCGGCCGGATTCCAAAGTCTGGGTCCGACGTCGGCTGATGTCGCATTTCTCTCTGACGTCAGAGCGGCTGGAGTACATAAGCATCAGCCGACGCCATTTTCTTCAGTCTTTCTTGCCGCGCGGTGCCCGAAGCAGAAGTGGTTCGCAAGTGCCGGTCGGTCAGCTCCTGCATTCTACGATACCGAAGTCATCAAAAAAGCTAAGTAACCCCGTTGGGGACCTTTTCTTGCCTCAGCCGATGTCAGAAATTACTGAAAAAGTTAACAATTGTCTTTTTTGTTTTAAACAAATACCTCATAAGGATTTCCACTCTTATTGCCTCCCTTGCCTGGGCCCAGACCACGACCTCTTGGCCTGTGTAGCCTGTGCTTGCTTCAACAAGCGCACTCTCAGGCGCCGGGCGGAGTTCGCTGAAGATTTTTTCGGCGATAATTTTGCTTACACCATGCCGTCGGAACTTCCGACATCGCAAACTCCCAAAAAGCAAAAAGACCGGGACCGACATCCTCTGCACGCGTCTACCACCGACTCCACGCCAAAACCTAGCGCGAGTGCTCTGGTTCCCTCTGAGACGGTCTCTCCACCGCTCCGAATCGAAGACACCGCATTGCCGGCGACTCAGATTCCAGACATTACTCCGCCAGTTATAGACTTTCCTCCGGATACCGAAACCGAGGAAACGCCCGAGACCATTGCTGTAGACAGGGTCACTCCTGCACGTGGAGCTGCCAGGCTTCCTATGGCCATGTCTATTAAGGCCTACACTAGGGCTAAGGCAGCCAGCAAAACAAAGCATATTACTTCCAAATCCTTAACTCAGCCGTCTCCGGAGACACAAATTATGTCCATGGCTGCTGATTTAATTTCCATGATTAGAGGTTCACAGGCCCATCCTGAGAGAGCATCCGAGCCTCCTCTGGATAAAAGGCCCCGGGTCGAACCTTCTGACCCTACTCCTTCAGATGAAGACTCTGAGGGCTCTGTCCACTCTGATAGCCAGGAAGAGCTCTTCCACACCTATGAGGACTCGGATGCAGAAGATTCCATACCTTCGGCCTCCCCTCCTGAGGACATTTCTTTTGGGGAAGTTCTGCACACCATGAGGGAACATTTCAAGTGGCAGGGTCAGGAATATTCTGATTCTAGGAAACGCCTTAGGACTTTCCTTAAGAAGCCTCAGCACAGACCCTTAGCTATTCCTCCTGTACTTGATGTTCTGGATGATTTGTATTCTGACTAGTGCTACCCCTGATTCTCTTCCTCCTGCTCCAGCCAAACCAGACAGGTATTACAGGGTTCCAGGAAGTCATTCCCATTTATTCAGGACCCATACTGCTGATTTGGAAACTATTTCACAGGGGCCTAAAGGAGTTTCAGCCTCCACCTCTAAAAATCCTTTGCCCTCCAACAGGGAAGCAAGGTCTTTAGAGAGATGGGGTAAAAAGGTTTACACATCCACTACCTTATCTATGAGAGCTTTAAATTGCCCTTTTCATATGTTCCAATATCAGGATTATCTCTTAGAAGATTTACAAAAAACTTTAGCTTCTCCTGATCTTTTAGACAGGAAGACTTTGCAGGAAGCTGTACATAACACTCAGCAAGTAGGCAATCACTTCCTGCAGTGTGGATATGATGCACTGGAAGCTTCATGTAGGGCAGCTATGACAGGGGCAGTGATTCGTAGACATGCTTGGTTAAAAGATCAACCTCTACCAGATCATGTAAAAGCAAAACTTCTGGATGCACCTTTGGAAAAGAACAAGCTTTTTGGTGCAAATGCTAAGGATGTGTTAAAGACCATCGAAGAAAAAGCAAAATCAGTTCAGACTGTGAAAGATTTCCTCCAGGTTCAACCCCCCAGATTCAGTAGGAATTGGCCTACAAAAAACTGGTCCTTTCCTAATCCAGAAAAATTTCAAAGGGGTAAGAACAGACGTGGCCGAGGAAGAGGCCAATACAGAGGCCCTTACAGGGGACGACAATGGCAGCCAGGAAACCAAAGAAGTGGCCTTGGGGTTTCACCTGCCCAACAACCACAAACTCAATGACTTTCCTCTACTACCGCCTACCAGGGAACAACTAGAAGCTCCCTTGGGCGGAAAATTATCTCTGTTTGCAGAAAACTGGCACAGACTGACAAAGGACAAATGGATTTTGGACATTATAGACCGAGGGTACAGGTTTCATTTTCATACCTTACCAAGAAAACAAGGCATGCCAAACCTACCACAACATCAAAGGGCAGAGGCTATCAAGCAAATCACGCTGCTGACTCGAATGAAAGCAATAGAAAGAGTTCCACAACAAGAACAAGAACAGGGGTTTTACTCAAGACTGTTCCTTGTTCCAAGAAAAGAATCTCAATGGAGACCAATACTGGACTTGTCCGCATTAAACACCTTTCTCATAGTACCAAAGTTCAAAATGCTGACTCTACAGCAACTCCTTCCCATGCTGGGCAAGGAGTCGTGGCTGATTACTCTGGACCTCAAGGAGGCATACCTGCATGTCCCTATCAGACACAGCTGCAGAAGATTCCTCAGATTTCTTGCAGGGCCAGAGCATTATCAATTCTCAGCATTGCCATTTGGCTTATCTACTGCGCCCAGAGTATTTACAAAATGCCTGGCTTCAGTAATTGCTCATTGCAGGCTCCAGGGTATACAAATTTACCCGTACCTGGACGACTGCCTTATACAAGCGGACGACAAATTGATGACAAAAAACCTGGATTATGTCATACGATTACTTCAAGCTCTGGATACACAGTCAACTTCCAAAAGTCAAGACTGCAGCCATCCCAGCAAATAATCTTCTTAGGAGCCAAACTAGACACAGCCTCTCAGATGGCTTACCTGACAGAAGACAAGCAAGAGAAGTTAACTCATTACTTCAAAGGTTTAGCAAAACTCACCCAGATGACTGCAAGGAGATTCCTACAGGCACTGGGTTACATGGCATCCTGCATTCTACTGGTTCCATTAGCAAAACTACACATGAGAAAGCTTCAATGGTACCTAAAAAGCATTTGGTCTCAACACAGCAACAACTTGGAGACAATCATACCACTTATTCCATGCCTGCAAAAGGAATTCCTATGGTGGGCCTCGGTGAGCCAGGAAAACACAGGTATGTCATTCAAAAAACCACAGATAACACAGTCCATGACTACAGACGCCTCAGACCTAGGATGGGGGGGCGCACATGGAAGGCAGATGTATACAAGGACAGTGGTCTCCAAAGGAAACACATCTGCATATAAACCAAAAGGAAATGCTGGCAGTAATGCATGCCATCGAGGTTTTTCAACACCAATTCCAGCAAGGCCATTTAATGATACGGACAGACAACACCACTGTGATGTGGTACTTAAACAAGCAGGGGGGCACCCACTCTTACCCCCCTTTGCAGACTAACAATGCAGCTTTGGGAGAAATCACCGAGTCTAAACATCCAGTTACAATCCCAGTTTGTTCCAGGAAAAGACAATGTGTTGGCGGACAGTCTAAGCAGGAATTTCACAGATCCACATGAGTGGAGGTTACATCCGAAGGCTTTCAGACAACTCACTTCGACATGGGGCAAGCCAGAAGTGGACCTATTTGCCTCTCACCTCAACCATCTTCTACCAAAATTTTGCACAAGGACATACCATCCAAAGGCTTGGAATATAGATGCCCTTTCATTCAACTGGAACTTCCTAGCAATCTATGCATTCCCACCTCTGCCACTGATGACCTCAGTATTACTAAAGATCAAAGCAGAGAAGCCCAAGGGAATCTTAATAGCTCCAGATTGGCCAAGACAACACTGGTACCCACTACTACGGAGCATATGTCACACCAGGAGGTGGGCCCTCCCTCAGTGGCCCCTACTTTTGACTCAACACAATTTCGAAACACTGCATCCATACCTTCAGACTCTGCAGCTAACAGCCTGGGAGATCCCATAAATAACTTCAGCTTATCTCTCTCCAAGGAAGTTCAGCGGATACTAACAGAGGTTCGAAGACCATCCACCAGAAAGGTTTACTTAGCAAAGTGGAAAAGATTCAGCAATTGGAATACTAGCAAGGGGCATGATGCACTGAACATCCCACTTATCTTGGAATATTTGGCAGATATGTTACAGAGCGGCCTTTCATATTCTTCAATAAAGATACATGCATCTGCTATTTCAGCTAGATACAACACTGATCCTCCTGTTTTTTCTCACCCCTTACTAAGACAATTCCTCAGGGGAATCAAGAACATTAAGCCACCAAGAAAGGCCCCAGTACCAGCTTGGGACCTCAATTTCGTCTTAGAAAAACTGACTCTACCTCCCTTTGAGCCAGCAGCTTCAGTTGACTTGCAATTTCTCTCATGGAAGACAGCTTTCCTGTTGGCAATTACCTCAGCAAGAAGGGTTTCGGAGCTACAGGCCCTAATGGCAATACCACCCTTTATTATCTTCCACAGGGACAGGGTTTCATTAAGAGCCAACCCTACTTTTATGCCAAAGGTGGTATCTAGGGTTTCTCTAAATCAAGCCATTCATCTGCCTGCTTTCTTCCCCAATCCTGAGAATAGGGGGGAAAGACTTTTCCATACCTTGGACATTCATAGACAACTTCGATACTACCTGGACAGAACCAAGGCCAGTAGGAAGTCTGAACAGCTTTTTGTAGCTTACGCCCCTGCAGTCCAAAGAAAAGCTATTTCAAAACAGACTATTTCTAAATGGATTGGACATTGCATCAGATTCTGTTATTCCTTTCATGGAATGACTGTTCCAGCCTATGTCAGACCACATTCCACCAGAGCTACAGCCACCTCTACAGCCTTTTTAAGAGGGGTGCCTACCAAGGACATTCTAGAAGCTTGCTACATGGAGCTCTGTGCATACATTCTCCAAACACTACAATCTTCCTCTATATTCCAGATCCAGAGCAGGCTTTGCTTCGGCAGTCCTGCAGGGTTTGATTGCCACACCATCTCTTTCCTAGAGCATACCTCCTCCCCCAGCTAAGCTATGGTATTCTACCCACATGTTATGACTGCAGTTGCATTCTTGAAGGACATAGTACAGTTTTGTACCTACCATAAATGTAGATGTCCGATAGACATGCAACTGCAGTCGGGTTTTCCCTCCCTCCATACCCCTCTATGCCTAGGGTCCACTCCTATCCCTCTTACTCTTAGCTGGGGATATCTGTTATGGTGTATTTGTTTGTATTGCTCATGCATTTGTTTGGAATCCTGTTTTTGTCTTACAATTTGATTACAGCCTTCCTTGGAGGGCACCTGGCATCTGGGGCAAGAAACACTGAAGAAAATGGCGTCGGCTGATGCTTATGTACTCCAGCCGCTCTGACGTCAGAGAGAAATGCGACATCAGCCGACGTCGGACCCAGACTTTGGAATCCGGCCGACCGAGGGCTGCCTGAGGCAGGACAACCCACATGTTATGACTGCAGTTGCATGTCTATCGGACATCTACATTTATGGTAGGTACAAAACTGTACTTTTTGTTTGCTTAGCGATAGGTGCCAGGGATCTTAAACTTTCTTCTTTAGCACCTCGTAAAGAGTTTAAGGTTTTGGATAGGTTGGGCAGGATTATAATTGCCACATTGGAGCTTAGATTCCTCCGCTACTTGTCTTATCCTGACCAGATTCCATTCTTCCAGAGACTGGAGAAACTGGCAGCTCTTTGTGGTCCTTGGCTTAAGGAAGAACTTGGCAAGGTATGTAATGCACTGTCATGATCTACTCCAATTTTGATTGTGCTGATTTGTCTAGGGCAGTAGTTTCTGCATATTTCTGAAGAGTACTATAGCTGAGTGTGTCCTCTGAGCACAAAGAGGCCTTCTATTGATGAACCTTCTGTGGATGTGTGGTTGGGTGGGCCGGGGTAAATCTCCCAAGAGCTGGTTAGAGACCTTCAATAGAGGAAACTGGAAAGCACTTCTATGATGGAGGCATTCTGTTTTGCGTCTTCCAGGCTGTACCAGTTCTTTAAAGCAGTGAAGCCCCCTTGTAGAACGAGGAAGTGCTGCACATGCCAGTCTTTCTTGTCTGTAGTATCCTGGCAAATCCCCTGAACGTTGACCCTGTTTACCTTGCAACTGCAGCCATGGTTACTGTCCTGGGATCACTAGGGTGGCGTGGGGGTGTTTGGCTGCCTCACTTCATCCTGGCTAAAAGAACTATTTTATGTTTCATTGTCTACTTTGTGTTTACAGATGTCTGTTCCTTACATCACTTTCACTACAGAATTAAACAATCTAAACCCAGTCAGTCTACTCAGAGCTCTTGGGACTGTCCCAGTCCATGTAATTGATAGGTATCTTTGAGAGTGCCTTTCTATTGGAAGAATGGAGGTGGTACACTCCCGCACCTTTGATTTTTTTCAAAGGTGTTACCAGGTCATCTTGGACCTCTGCAGATTTAATAATAGTGTGCTTATCAAGATCAATATAATCTCTCCTCAGTGATTCATGATTTTGCTACTGCAGGGCATCTGGATTGTGTAGCTAGACATGGATCCCTTCTGTCTTGTTAGCTTGATATCCAAGTAGAAGGTCTTTTTGGGCCTCCCTGTGGTGGGCACTGTTTTCATTACAAAGTAATGTTGTTTGTTCATCTTTGTTTTACTGTGCACGTAGCGTTAACCAGGGAGCTAGCTGTGATAATGGAGACATTGCAGGAGAGTGATTTTATTGTACTTGGATGATGGAAATTTCTTGGCCGATTTGAGGGGGCACCCTAATAGTGCCCTTGTCTTTGGCGCTTCCATGGTTGCAGTCTTAGCTGGTACTCATAAGCTGAGAGAAGTCTTGCCTGACACTGACTCAGGATTTTCTTTACCAAGACAAATTTAGACATTTTACATTTTTGGCTTTCTCTCTCTGTTGAGTTTGGGCCGAGGAGATCTGTCATGCTGGTTGATGGCACAGTGGGTAGTCCATGGTTGGACCATTCTATATACTCTGGGCTTTGTAGTGGCTGTGCTCTTCACTGTCCTTTTTGCATGCCTTAAGATGTGGATGTTTCACTAAACATTGTGGTTTCAGTAGTTTTCATTGTAAACATAGTTACTGTGTGTGATAATTTATGGTCTCGTATCCTTATTGCTCTCTATAATGGTGGATTCTTGACCCAGTGATCAGTCTGCTTGCATCTCCCTTCCCTTCTGTAGTAAAGCCACTCCCTTGTTTCTGATGACTGCTGCTTTTAAGTGTGGTTGGGAAGCCCATCCTTGTTCTCCCTGGTTTAGGGAAGGTAAAACACTCAGCATGGTGTACACAGCCTTTACGGAGCTGTGGGTAGTGTTTTTTGCCCTAAAAGCTATGAAAACTGAGCAGAGACCAGAGATTTTCTTAGTGTTTCACTGTTGCAGTCATCACACTTGGGTTATCTGCCTGCAGGTAGCAGTCAGTCGGCCCGAATACCAGAGACTTCAAATTTCTGTGTTGGTTGCTATTGCTTCTGGACTGACGTCAGGTCGTCAGGGGTATAAAAACAGGCAGCCAACGCCATTACAGCAGTCTTTCTTGCAGAAGAGCCCGAAGCAGAAGCAGTTGGCATGAGTGCCGGTCGGCCGCTATCTGAGTTTTCTTTTTTTAATGGAAACATCCTGAAGTATTCTAAAGCTAAGTACCCTGTTGGGGATTCTTTTTTCTTGCTCTAACCGATGTCAGAAAAAGTTAACAATTGTCTCACCTGTGGAAAGCAAATACCACAATGAGATTTCCGTTCTTAGTGCATCACCTGTTTAGGGCCAGACCACGACGTACCTCGCTGTCTCTTTATGCTTTGACTATTCGTTGTTTGGCCCTTATTGTGTAGCTAAATACTTTCGTACTCTATCTCCATATTCTGAAATTGCTTTGGTGAGCGATCCGTTTATGGATCTTCTGAAAAAAATTAAGGATAAAGACAGAGACAGACCGCACAGGTTCAAAACTGCCGACGATGCTTCCATTAAGCTAGTTGCCAGTTCGCCGGTACTCGGGCGCTTTTGCAGCCCCTGATGCCCACTTGGATGGATTTGCAGGCCGCTATCGAGACCTGTTCAGAGTCCGGTATGCCGCAAGACTCTTCTTTCACTACGGAACCTGCGGATGTCTATCTTGGATAGGTCCGGAGCCGCTGTGCAGGCACCGGCTTCTGAGGAAGTTCTTCGGATTACCAATACTCTACACAAACAGAGTTCTTTCGTGTCTTCACTTCTTTCTGAAACTACCGAGTTTCTAAGGCCAAGAGTACGAGCTACGCCTAAAAAACCGACAACCCAAATTTAAGCACCTGCTTCCTTGCTGCAATCTCAAATGCTTAAAATGGTAGAAGCCCTGATCATGCTGATTAGGAGAAGCCAGCCTTCCCCTGCTAAGAGTCGAAGAGACCCTGTCCCCAGCAGCTTTAACTGATGAGTCCGACTCTGAGGTTTCTGAATATGAAGACATTCCTTTATCTGCTAATGAGGATTCAGATGCAGAGGAATCCATTCCTTCTGCTTCCCTTCCAGAGGATTTTTGTTTTGGTGAAACCTTGCATACCTTGAGAGAGCATTTCCACTGGGAATGTCAGGATTATCCTCAGTCCAAAGAGAGACTCCGGGAACTTTTAGATTTGCCTCAACACAGACCCTTGACTATCCCTCCTGTTCTGGATGTTATGGATAATGTCTTCCTCCTGTTCTGGATGTTATGGATGATGTCTTTATGGAATCCAGTCTAACTCCTGATACTTTACCCCCTGCTCCAAGGAAACCAGGTAGTACATAGTCCCTGACTCTGCAAAAATCCTACTGCTGACCCAGAGGTAAAGACATTTTTTAATTTCCCAAGGGCCTAAAGGCATAAAAGCAACTACAGCTAAGAACCCCCCCCCCCCTTTGGATAGGGATTCCTAAGCTTTAGACAGCTGGAGTAAAAAAGTGTACACCTCTGCAACACTTGCCATTAGGGCATTGAATTGCCAATTCCCCATGCTGAAATACCAGCAACATACTATGGAACTTATTAAACAAAAGTTATCTACCTTTCCTGACTGTGCAGAAAATAAAGAATTACAAGAGCTTATGTATTCTGCAAGCCAAGTCAGCAAGCATACCCTACAATGTGGGTTTGACGCCCTACAAGCATCTTGCAGGGAAGCAGTCACAGGTTCTGTACTTAGAAAGCATGCTTGGCGTAAGGACCAGACCTTGCCAGACCATGTCAAATCAAAATTACTAAACGCTCCTTTGAACAAGTAGAATCTGTTTGGCACCAAAGCAGAAGAGGTTTTCAAAAAGATGGACGAAAAGGCTAAGTCTATGCAGACGGTAAAAGATTTTTTGCAAGTGCAGCCTCCAAGATTCAGTAGGCATTGCCCCTTGAAACATTGGTCCTTTCCAGCCCCCCCAAGGCCATCTCAAACTAGACCCAGGGGAAACAGACCCCCCCAGATTAGTCTCAGGGTATGCAAAGATCTAAGCAATGGAGCACCTCCCCTTATAAAACGAGGAGTGCTAAGCCACCCCCTTATGGAAAGAATTCACAATGACTTCTCAGTTCCACTCCTCACCTCTGCCCAATTGCTCATGCTCCTAGGAGGAAAACTTGGCCACCATGCAAAAAACTGGACCTCCATCACCAACAACCAATGGGTCCTCACCATAGTATCCCAGGGGTACAGATTTTATTTCCACACACTACCAACCACAAAATGATTCCCAGACCTTCTTCCAAACCAGTGGGCAGAGGCACAAAACCAAGTTCAATCCCTGCTCTTCATAGCGGCAATTCAGCCTGATCCTGCAGAAGATGGGACAAAGGTTTTATTCTAGACTTTTACTGGTACCCAGGAAAGAGGGCACCTGGTGCCCAGTCTTGGGTCTTTCCATTCTAAACACCTTCCTGCTGGTACCAAAATTCAAAATGCTCACCTTTCAGTAGCCTCTCCCTATGCTGTCCAAAGATGCCTGGTTAGCCACCCTAGACCTAAAGGAAGCCTATCTGCACAACTCTATCAGGAACTCAAGTAGGAAATATGTACGTTTCAGGGCAGGATCTATGCATTATCTGTTCTCTGCACTTCCCTTTGGCTTATCGACTGTTCCCAGAGTCTTCACAAAATGCCTGGCTCCAGCCATTGCCTATTGCAGACAAAGATTCAAATATACCCTTACTTGGACGATTGCCTGATTTAGGCAGACAGGAAAAGCTGTTGCAGCACCTGACATTAGTAAAGGACCTTCTAACCTCCCTGGGGTACACTATCAACGAAAAGAAATCAAAACTAGTCGCCAGTCAAAAGATTATATTCCTGGGGGCAAGTTTAGACACAGCATCCCAGATGGCATTCCTTACTCCCGAGTAACAAGCCTATCTAACAGGCTACTTTGCTCAAATGGCCACCAGAACCCAGCTATCTGCATGGAAATTCCTGCAGGCTCTAGGTTTCATGGCCTTCTGCATTTTACTAATTCCATATGCCAAACTGCATATGAGGAAACTTCAATGGTACTTGGTCTTTGGTGCCAACATTCTCAGGATCTGGAAACCTTCATACGTATCGTACCTTGTATAATGACAGTTTCTTTGGTGGGCACAGCATGCAACCACAACAAGGGACTTCCCTTTACACAACCCCATGCCATCCAGACCGTAACCACAGATGCATCAGACTATGCTTGGGGGGCACATCTGGAAGACAGGTGCATTCAGGGCCACTGGAGCCCAAGCCAAATTCATCTGCACATCAACCAAAAAGGTGCTAGCTGTTCAGCACACTCTGACAGCATTCAGATCCCTACTCTCACCGGGCCCCCTTCTAATAAAAAAATGACAACACCACAGTGAATGCAGTAAATAAACAAGCAGGAGGGAAACCCACTGTTACCCACTTTGCAGGCTAGCCATGACACTGTGGAACACTGCTTTGGCAATGCATATTCACCTGAAAGCTCAATTCCTGCCAGGCAAACAAAACTCTCTGGCAGACGCCTTAAGCAGAAATCTCCTAGACCCACATGAGAGGCAATTAGACCTCAACACCTTCAGCCTTCTAACCCACAAATGGGGGACCCCGATGGTGGACCTCTTTGCCCTCCCCCCTACAATCACCATCTCGGCAAACTCTGCACCAGAACCCCTCCCAGCAAGGCCTGGAAAGTGGATGCCCTATCCTTCCAGTGGGTAAACCTCTCAATCTATGCATTTCCCCATCTGTCTCTTCTTATAAGAGTATTACTCAAGATAAGACCGGAAAGACCAAGGGCAATCCTGATTGCCCCAGACTGGCCACGCCAACAATGGTACCCACTACTGCGCAGTCACCGGTGCCACCATGGTACCTACCCTAGATTCCAACCCTCCTCACTCAGCAAGATGGACAGATCTTGCATCCGCAACTGCAAACCCTGAACCTTGCAGCCTGGCTTATTCCTTGTATTCTCCTCCAGTGGCCAGCCTAAGCAAGCAGGTGCTGGACACCATTCTTGAAGCCAGAAGACCCAGGACAAGGAAATCCTATGCTGATAAGTTGAAAAGGTATTGTTCCTGGATTCTCTCTCAAGGAGCGGACACAGCACTGTCCTCCTTACCTCTCATCCTGGATTACCTAACACACCTACTCCATAGAGGACTATCCTTCTCTTCCATTAAGATCCATGCCTCTGTCATCTCTGCTCATTACAGCACTGAGCCTCCTCTCTTCTCTCACCCTCTCATCAAACAGTTCCTGAGAGGGGCTAACAACATAAGGCCACCAAGGAGAGCCTCCACCCCTGCTTGGGACTTTAACTTTGTGCTGGAAAACTCATGCTACGCCCCTTTGAGCCTGCAGCATCTGTAGAGTAAAAATTCCTCTTTCGGAAAACGGACTTACTCCTGGCCATCACTTCAGCTCGAAGAGTGAGCAAGTGCGTATGGCTGTGGAACTCTTCATTATTTTTCATGCGGACAATGTCTTCCTCAGGACTAATACTACTATTTTTTTGCCTAAAGTGGTGTCCAGTGTGGCTCTCAACCAATCTATTCATTTGCCAACTTTTTTCCCTAACCCTCAAAATAAAGGGGAAAGGATCCTGCACTCTTTAGATGTGCACAGGCAGCTCAGATTCTACCTTGGTAGGACTAAACCCTTCAGGAAATCTGACCAGTTACTAGTTAGCTTTGCACCAGGGGCAGATGGTAAGGCCATATTAAAACAAACCATCTCCAAATGGATAGCACACTGTATCCATTTCTGTTACAAACACCATGGAAAATCACCCCGTCTGGGGGGCTGAATGCATTCCACTAGGGCAACTTCAACCTCCACAGCATTCCTCAGGGGAGTCCCTACCAGGGGCATTCTGGAAGCTGCTACTTGGAGTTCTGTTCACACCTTCACCAAGCATTACCACCTGCCTATCTTTTCCAAATCCAGGGAGGGTTTTGTAACAGCAGTCTTGCAGGGCATACTAGCCAGCTCCAACTCTTCTTGACTGCATCCACCCATTATTCAGCTTTGGTAATCAACCGAAGTGTGATGACTGCAACAGTGAAACACGAACATAGTATAATTGCATACACTTAACATAAATGTCAATGTTAGAGTGTATTCACTGTTGCAGTCCTGGTTTCCCACCCTCCAGCCCCCTTGTCTCTCTCTCTCTCCTTCTCTGTCTCTCATACTCACCCCCCCTTACAGGGCTATTGGTATTTACTTTTTACTGGTGATGTTTATTTCCACCATAACTTAGCTCCTATTTGGGGGGCTTCCGATATTTGGGGCAAGAAGAACTGATGTAATGGCGTTGGCTGCCTGTTTTTATACCCCTGACGACCTAATATCAGTCCAGAAGCGACAGCAACCAATGCAGAAATACTAAGTCTCGGGTTATCTGCCTGCAGGTAAACCCTTAGCCCGAATACCAAAGTGTGATGACTGCAACAGTGAGTACACTCTAACATCTACATTTATGGTAAGTGTATGCAACTGTACTTTCTTCCTAATTATGGTCAGTGGTATGGCACATGACAGGGTTGCACACACTCCCATCATTGCAGAGAAGGTGATGCTTATGTGGCTGTTAGAAGGCTGAATCTTTCAGCATTTCACATTCCAAGGAAGTTGATGCACTAGAACCTGTCATTTCGTACAGCTGAAAATTCATACTCTTGTCTAGCTAGGATCTTTCACCATTGGGATATCCAGCATGTAGACGTTCTCTCCACTTGTGAGACTGTGGCTCACTTGTTCACCACTTGTGACCTTTGTTTTTCTGCTCCATCCTTGGGAGATTATTTAATGGTAGGACATGTACTCTCTCCCTTGGTTGGAAAGATTTCTCTGTCCTGTTTTCCTCTGATTTTGAGGCTTGTTTAGAAGAAAGACTAAGACTTAATGGCCGGAAGGGAGAATGAAGAGGTGTGTTTCAAGCTGCTGACTTGACACTGCAGTAAACTCTCCCAGTAGAGGCTGTGGTAGTCTCAGTTGATTGGTGTGACCTATGGTTCTACCCGAGGGCTTGGGTTTTCCATTAGATTCTTGCGTTTCTCCAGAATTTCTGGCTGGGGCCTGTGAGAGGAATTGTTGCCTCCAAGAAGCAATTTGCTTATTAAGCATATTCTGCTGAGTAGAATAGGTTTTGCTGTGCTTGAAAGAAATCCAGTGCCATCTCATTTGGCTACTTTTAGAGCTGATCTTGGTGTAATTCAAACAAACTGACTTGTGGCTCATTTCCAGTCAAGGTGCATGTCCTTGGCACATCTGCTAGTCACTGCCTTTTAGGGTGCAGAAGAATTGCCCAGCACTTTATTATAGAGGTTCTGCATCTTTGCATGCCTTTTGAATAACCCAGAACCTTTCTGGGACTTTTGAAGTTTCATAAATATAATTTTATTCCTTGCTGCATGCAGATTATCTGAGAAGCCTGAAAATGCGCAGTGTGTTGCATTTCATCCCTATCACTGAAAAAGCAGCCCCAAAGAAAATTCAGGATTAATTGGAATGTGTGTATGAATTTGCCCAAGTTTTTATGTTTAATTAGGAAGAACAGCAGGAAAAAAGTGAAGAAATGTTTTGCTAGCCCACTAACAGAGCCACTTGAACACACAAGTGATAATTTTGTTTTCATTGGGCCGTCACATGTTTATAATTGCTTGAACGTTTGGAGCGGTAAGGTCCTTTTTTCTGGAGATGTTGTTCTTGTTGGGCATAGTTCTTCAGTACCCATTTGTGCCCAGAATGGGAGAAGTTAAAATTTTTATTCCTGCGGACTGGAAAAAAAATATTCAATACAAGTTCAAGTCATCCATTTTAATCAGACTCAGTGGTGCAACAGGTAGCACACACATCTTTGATGCAGGATGCTGGGGGTTCTACTTGCACACCAGGTAGATTGATTGCTCACACTGCAGTGTAGCATAAGGTGGGGGGCTGATGCACTCCTGAGTGTGCTGTCCTTCACATTAGACGTCCAACCAAGGTCCAACGTGCTTGACTTGGTTGTAACTCAAAAATTTGGGGATTTTGGGAAA
>NC_056735.1:1688068442-1688098442 GCF_019279795.1 Protopterus annectens
CATTTTTGGTTTCCTCTTTTCTAGAACATGTGACTACAGCAAGAGATGTTCTAAAAATCTTCAGGTCTCATGGCATCAATGATCTTCACTTGTGGTGCCTCTAGCCAGACTTCCCTTGAGAAACATTCAGTGGTACTTCAAGAATTATAATACCCAGCACCCTCATTCTTTTGATTTTCCAGGTAGCAGCAATGGGATTTGTGAAATGGGAACTGCAGTGGTGGAGGTATGAACTGTCTGAATCTAGGACTCCCTTTCTGTCTCCAGATTCTAGTCCATTCTGGTCAGATGGACTCATCAGATTTTTCATGGGGAGCATTTTCCATGGGAGTTTTAAGTTCAAGGCTTGAAGGGCCCTCAGGACAAGCCAAAGCACATAAAATGAAAGGAGATATTGGCGGTGATTCATGCCTTAAAGTTCTTCACCACCTATGGACTCCATGTCCTCTTCAAGTGGACACATGTAACACTACTATGCTGTTACCTGAATGAGAAAATTGGGTAGAAGGTAGTACAGTCTTTGCTGGTTGGTGGTGTTGACCTGGAAGCTGGTTCTACAGCATTTTCTGACTTTCAGCCCTCGTACATTCTATTAATGGTAGACAGACTAAGCAGATTCTGGATGGACCTCACGAGTGGATGGTCGATGTAAATGTCTTCCAAGACCTGATCTAGATGTGGGGAATACCTCGTCGATCTTTTTGCCTCCTTTCAAAATGGACATATGAAAAAATTCTGTTCAAGACTTTCTTGCAGCCATGCTTGGAAGACTTGCTACATCATTCCCATGGTCAGGAATGCTCCTGTATGCATTTCCACTCTTTCCAATCATTCCAAAGGTCTTTCTAAAGTTTTAGAATGATTGTGGTGTCCCCCTTTTGGCCCAGGCAAAGTTGGGTTCTCCCTTTTAATTGAAGTGGAAAAGGGTCATTTTCCGCAAGCTTCCTCAGAGTATTACACTTGGAGTAATTTCATCTGACAGCCTGGATGATTTTTTTTTTTTTTTTTTTTACCTTTTATGCACTTTTTACATGAATATATGCAGCAGGTATGAGCAAGAATAGGTGTTGCCTAGACAGTAAAAGAGGTCCAGAAAAGGGTTTCAACCCCTCTGGTTTTGAAATATGTGTGAACTACTTGGAGAGGGTTTGTCATATTCTTCAGTCAAAGTGCATTTTGTGCGTTTCTCAGCTTGTCTGCCCATGGATTCTCTATTTTCATTTTTTTGTAGTCAAACAGTTATGAAGAGCGTTGCACATGAGACCCCCCCCCCCTCATAAGCAAATTTCTCCTCTCTGGCATCTCAACTTAATTCTTTAAAAATCAATGTTGCCTCCTTTTGAAACGTACCTCTCAGATTAAGTTATGGGTGATTACTTGGAGGACTGTTTTTTAGTCCTTGCTTTGACATGTACAGGGGAAGTCTCTTAGCTGCAGGTTCTCCTGGTGAGCCAACCCTTTCTGATTTATCACAAGGATAGGGTTGTATTATGTACTAATATGTCATTCATGGCTTAAGTTTCTGAATTTACTTTGAATTTAAGCCATCAATCTGTCTTCTACCCTGATCCAAATGTAAGAGAAGATTTCTAAATACCTTTGATGTGCACAGGCAGTTCAGATACTAATTTGAGAAAACTAAGCCCTTTAAGGATGCACTTGTCTCATATGGTGGCTAAGAAAGATCAGCCTGTCTCTAAATAAACTGTTGCACAAGGGTTTTCCCCTGCTATTGTGTTCCATTATTTGCACCATGGTAAATCTCTTTAGGCAAGGTTAAGGCTAATTCAACTAGAGCAGTATCCTTTTCGATGATATATTGGAAAAGGGGTGATTCTAGAAACATTTTATAGGCAGCAACTTCATCCTCTGTTTATATCTCCACAAAGCACTACAAACTGGATTCCTTTTCAAGGTCCAGAGCAGACTTTGCTGGGACCATTGTTCAGGGGCTCCTGTGTCTTTTTTCTTTCACCTCCCAAGTAGGGTAAGCTTTTGGAATCCACCAAAAATTCCACTGAGGCCGTAAGAATGCTGAACATAGTACAGTTACACAAGTCTTACTTGCTTGTAGCAGTAGATGTTTGAGTTCATCACTGCCTCAGTGGCAGCACCCACCTGCCTTGTCCCAGATTGTGCATAGTTGAGGTGGGTTTCAGCCCCTCTGATTCAGAATCGTTGAATTTATTATTTTGTATGGTATTGTGATTTGATATAAATTTAGTCTTGCTGGATTATTTTGGTTTCAGGTACTTCTCCTTTGGAAGCGAAAAAGCTTTAGCAGTCACTTCTGTGATAACTGAAGGCTTCCCACGCAAGATCTGATCAGCCACTAGCTTACCTTTGCAGATAACCCAAAATGCTACTGAAATATTTCTGAGGATTTATAACATCTACTGTTACAATAATTCTTGCGCAACTGTACTATTTTCTATAAGTCAGGTGAGTAATTTTAAACCTTCATATCACTTATCAAGTTTCACTTGATCACTTTCTAAGCTATTGTAGTGCTTTCATTAAAGCTCTTGAATGACATCAGTTGGCAAAATGTATGCCTTTTGACACGTCAGCATCTGAGTGAGTAGGAGGTTATTCCATTTTGCCTGTTTGAGCAGTGCTTTCGATATAAAGTTAATGTGTTGGACTTCGCTCTCAGAGCTTTTACCGGTATGTATTGGCATGGCCTGCAGCAGTGAATTTGTCAGATTGACTGAAGGTGGGGCTAGGCCTGACAGTTGGGGTTATCAGTTTGGATAAGTTCTTCCTGTGTCCCTTGCAGGACATTATTTTATAGGAGTAGTAAACATGATCCAGAGCCACCCCTTTCTCTTTCAGAGACTGGGAGCTTTGTGACTCTACCGCTAAAGCTGCATCACCATGACTGGCAAAAGCTCACCTTCTGAGGCTTTGACTCTGCCAGTCTTAAGTTTCATGGTCATACCTCCACATGTGGAACCTGCAGTGGGATGGTACTCTCTCCATGGTTGGAGTTGTCCTTGTTTTTTGCATCTTTTTGCATAAAGTTCTCGTTGCATTTCCTTTGATTTGTGTGTTTGCCCATAACTTGGCAATGAACACCCCCCCCCCCCTTTCTTAGGTTTATAGGTTGTTACTAGGCTATCGGCCCAAGGGCCTATACAAGCCTAGCCATAACAATTCCCTGGATGTTTCTTCCCACAGTGTTTACTTCCTTGGACCCCTGTCTAGCAGGGTGACTGACGTGATCCCTGGGGTGAATTTCCCATCTCCCATCCAGTCATCAAGGTTCTTTTTGAAGAGTGCCAAAGAGGTGCTCTGCTTGACATGTATGGGCAGTCTATTCCAGAGTCTGGGAAGTCTCTGGGTCATGAACCTATCCCTCCAGCATGTTTTGTTCATTGTGATGACAAGGTTTAGATTCCTGGAGCGTGTGTCTGAGTCATTGGGATTTCTTTAATTGTAGCATGTCCAACAGCTCTGGGTTTCACATGGCTTTGTATGTTACGCAGAGATTGCCTCTGAGTAGATGAAATGTGACCGAGTGTAGGTGGTGTTTTTTTTAGACTGCCAGCATAGGGCATCTGCTTTAGGCCTGTGATTCTGTTAGTGAGGTATTTCTGCATCCTTTCCAGTTGTTGCAGATGTCCTGAGAGGTACATACCAAACCTGGGCATTGTATTCTTTAATGGGTCTAATGAGGGATGAGTACAGTGGGACAATGACCTCCTTTTTTCTGGATGAAAAGCCCTTAGTGAAGAGGTGTGCCACATAGAAGGATTTCCCGACTGTGGCAATGTGGTTATCGAAGGTGAGACCACTGTGCCCACCTGTGTCCCAGAGTCTCTTATCGCACTTTCGGTGTTTAGTGTACTGCCTCTTATGTGGTAATTCATGGGTACATGTTTTTTCCCAAAGGGGATAACTGTACATTTCTTGGCATTGAGCTTCAGCCCATGGCTGTGGCACCAAGCATCTGTTTCTGTAAAGCCCTTTTGTAGAATATCCACATCATTTGGGGATGCAATCATCTGCAAACTTTGTTAGCCAGAGTCCCTTAGTGTTGGCCTGTACTTCAGAGAAGTAGATGCCAAACAAAAGTGGTCCCAGGGCTGAACCCTGAGGTACTCCACTTGTCTGGAGCTGGATTTGGAGTCGGCTACTTTTACAGTGTGGGTTCTGTCAGTAAGCCAGTTGGCAACCCATCGAGTGACGTAGGGATTAATGCCTCACTTAGTAAGTTTGTCTAGAATTCGAGTGGGGGATGGTGTCGAAGGTCTTGGCAAGGTCCAGATAGGTGTGTGGACCACCTTACCCTTGTCCACGGCTCTGGAGACTGATTCGAAGAAGTCAATCAGATTTAGGAGACATGATCGGCCCTTCACGAACCCAAACTGCGTGGGGTCCAGTGTGTGAAGGTTGCCAATGTCTTTGTGTACAAGTTCCATGATAATATGTTCCATGGCCTTGCAGATCAGGCTCGTCAGACTGGTAGGGCGGTGGTTCCCGGGATTCAAGGTGGATCCCCCCTTGTGGAGTGGGGTAACTAGCTGTGCACCACTCATTGGGCACGAAGCCTGAGGTAAGGCTATGATTAAACGTGACACTTAGCTGAGGTGCCAGTTCATTTTGTAGTCCATGTAGTACACACTCTGGGATGCCATCTGGTCCCATGGATGCTGTATTCTTAGCTTTGGAGAGTGTTTGTTTTTTTTTTTTTTTTACCTGTGTGGCCATTATTACCGGAATTTGTCAATATTTCGGTATTGAGATGGGCTCTTTAGGGGGTTAGAGGGGGGTGAAGTTTGCAGTGAATTGAGCTGCCTGAATATTGATAATATCCTTGGGATCAGTATATTTAATGCCATTCTGTTGTAGCCCATTGCCACTTAGATTCTTGACATAGCTATAGAATGCCTTGGGTTGTCTTTGGAGTCTTAGGCAATTTTATTTTCGTAACAGGTTTGGAGGATTTTATGAGGGTTCTCAGCTTCTTACTGAGGCTGGTAAGGGAATTTTTTGCATCTTGGGATTTTTCTCTTTTTTGCAGCAGTTTCTTCCTTTTGTTGTAAAGTTTGTTTATGGCAAGGGGTCACCAGATTGGCATCCTTTTTTTTGGAGGAGAGCGTCTTTGTTCTTTTGGGGATGGCACAATTCATGCACGAGTGGATGTGCTCATACAGTGCCTTAGTGTTGGAATTCAGAAGTCAAACTTTTAGTTCCCGTCTGCATGGGTGTCATGAAGTTTGTCACTTCTGACTTGAGCAGCATGAAGTTGGCTTTGGAGATGTTTTTTTTTTTATTTTTTTTTTTTTTTTTTTTTTTACAGAGGTTTCCTTACTGGGGGGTGGGATGTGGATGTCAAGGGTTATTAGCATATGGACAGACCTGACCAACGAGGGGGTGACCATAGGTGTGGAGTATAGATATCCCATGTTGGTAATGACCAGGTCTATGATATTGGAGCCCCTGGTGGGACTAAGGAGTAGTTGATCCAGGGCATTGGAATTTATGAATTCCAAGAACTGTTGAGCAAAGGTGTTGGTAAATGAGTATTTTTCCCAGTTAATGGCAGGGTAGTTGAAATCACCCAGTGTTAGGGTGTTTGGTTGAATCTTAATATTTTCCAGTATGTTTAGAAAGGTGTAGTGAGAATCTTGGGGCATGGTGGGGGATCTGTAGCTGGCTACAATTTGGATTGCAGTCTTGCTTAGTGTTAGTTGCACCTGGAGAATTTCAGATGCATTGTGTTGGGCAACTAGCCTGGTGTTCTGAATATCCTTGGTGAATATGGACACTCCTCCACTTTTAGTGTTTCGGTCCTGGTTTAAGAGTTGTAGCTTGGTATTGCACGGGTGCTCTCCGGAGCCTTGAACCAGGTCTCAGTTACTGCACAGATATCTATGTTCTCCATTTTTAGGAGTGCCTCGAGAGAGTGCATTTTGAGGTTTAGACTTCTAGCATTGAGTAGCATTACCTTCAGATTTATCTTGCTGCAGTTCTTAGTTTAGGTATATTGCTGGAAGGGTGTGGCATTTGCTTTAGTAGTGCCCGGTGTCCACCCTGTCTGTTGGACTCTATTGGAGAAGCATTTGTGATCTTCGTGTTTCACTGTTGTAGTTACATTTGAGTTATCTGCTTGCAGTAGCCGACAGTCGGCCTGATTAACAAAAGTCTTGGGTCCTACGTCGGATGCTGTCCCTTCTTCCATGACGTCAGATCGTTAGGGGTATACAACTTGCAGCTGACGCCATTACATTAGTCTTTCTTGCCATGCGGTGCCCGAAGCAGAAGCAGTTCGCAAGTGCCGGTCGGCCAACTCCTGACATTTTCGTTTTCGAGTTTCAGAACTGAAGTCTTCAACTAAAGCCAAGTACACCATTGGGGAAGTTTTTTCTTGCTCCTTACCGATGTCCGTAAAAGTTAATAATTGAATGGAAAGCAAATACCTCAAGATTTTAATTCGTACTGTATTCCTTGCCCAGGTCCTGACCACGACGTACCTTGCTGTCAGTTGTGTGCTTTATTTAATCAGCCGTCTGTATATTTTTGCCTCTAAATATTTCGGTTCTCAGTTTAATTATCCAGAAATGTCGGTTAGCCATCCGACTACTGGGATTTCAAAAAAACGCAAAGATAAAGACAAGAGACAGGCCACTGAGATCCAAAATTGCCGACTCTTCTCCTAAGCCAGTCGCCAGTTCGGAACTCAGTGAGGCGCTGTCGCAGCCCCTGATACCCACTACGTCTGATTCGCAGGCCTCTACTGAGACCCATTCGGAGTCCGGTATGCTGCGAGATGCTTCAGCTATGGAACCCTTGGATGTCCTTCAAGGATGCATCTGCAGTCATCACATATGGGTTGTCCTGCCTCAGGCAGCCCTTCGGTCGGCCGGATTCCAAAGTCTGGGTCCGGCGTCGGCTGATGTCGCCCTCTCCCCGACGTCAGAGCGCCTGGGGTATAAAAGTGTCAGCCGACGCCATCTTCCTCAGTCTTTCTTGCCGCGTGGTGCCCGAAGCAGAAGCAGTTCACAAGTGCTGGTCGGCCAGCTCCTGTAATTCGGCTAAACCGAAGACTTCAAAAGCTAAGTACCCCGTTGGGGACTCTTTCTTGCCTCAGCCGATGTCAGATAAAATTAATAATTGCTTAACTTGTGGGAAACAAATACCTCATAAGGATTTCCACTCTTACTGCCTACCTTGCTTAGGCCCAGACCACGACGTCTCGGCCTGTTCTGCCTGTGCTTCCTTCAACCGACGCACTCTTAGACGTCGGGCGGAGTTTGCAGAGGAATTTTTTGGGGCTAGTTTTGCTTACAATATGCCGTCGGAGACTCCGACTTCACATTTAATAAAGAAACGGAAGGACAAGGACCGACACACGCGGTCCGCGGTTTCGGCTGAAACCACGGCCAGGCCTACCGAGAGTGTCTCGGTCTCGGCTGAAACAGAGTCCTTGGTACTTCGTCCACCGAAACTGTACAACCGACAACCTTGTCCCCGGAGGCCACTACTGTATCGGGTTATAGAATCTCCATTAGAATCTGGTGTCCAGGAACCTTCCGACACCATTCCCTTAGACAAAACTACACCAGCACGTGGTGCAGCCAGGCCTCCTGCATCCTTGTCTATTAAGGCATTCTCTAGGGCTAAAGCTGCTAAACACTCAATATAGAGCTGCAATCCCAGTTTGTGCCAGGAAAGGACAATATCCTGGCGGACAGCTTAAGCAGGAACGTCATGGATGCGCACGAATGGATGCTGCACCAAGACATCTTCCATCAGATAACACAATCATGGGGGAGACCGGACATAGACCTCTTTGCCTCCCCACACAATCATCAGCTGAAGAAATTCTGCTCAAGGACATACCACCCACAAACATGGAAAGTGGACGCCCTCTCTTTCAGCTGGAGAACTCTAACAGTGTATGCATTCCCACCTCTTCCATTAATGACCAAGCTCTTACTGAAGATCAGGGCAATGCAGCCAAGAGTGATTCTGATAGCTCCGGACTGGCCAGTACAGCACTGGTACCCATTGCTAAAGAGCATGTCACGGACGAAACCATGGCTTCTTCCACAATGGCCACTTCTCCTGACACAGCACAATTACAAAACTCTGCATTCCAACCTGAAAACATTGCAACTAACTGCCTGGAAATACCTTGATTCATCACCAGGACAAGCTATCCAAGAGAGTGAAGGATATCATCATGGAAGCTCGCAGGCCTTCCACAAGAAAGGCATACTCAGCAAAATGGAAAAGATTTCACACCTGGAGCACCTCAAAGGGCCTAGATGCAAAAGTTATGAACATGGCACATATCCTGGAATATTTGGCAGAAATGCTTCACGGTGGCCTGTCTTACTCTTCCATTAAGATTCATGCTTCAGCAATTTCAGCAGAGTACAATACTGATCCACCTGTCTTCTCTCATCCTCTCCTAAGACAGTTTCCAAGAGGAATTAAGAACATTAATCCTCCAAGGAATCCACCAGTGCCTACTTGGGACCTTAACTTCGTGTTGGAAAAACTAACTCTGCCTCCCTTTGAACCAGCAGCATCTGCAGAACTACAGTTCCTGTCTTGGAAGACTGCTATCCTTCTGGCCATAACCTCAACAAGAAGAGTTTCTGAGTTACAGGCCCTCATGGCAGTGCAGCCATTTCTTATTTTTCATCAAGACAGAGTCTCTTTGAGAACCAATCCTTCATTTATGCCAAAGGTGGTATCCAGGGTCTCATTAAACCAAGCTAGTCATCTGCCTACCTTCTTTCCAAATCCACAAAACAAAGGGGAAAAGCTTCTGCACACCCTGGACATACACAGACAGTTGTGCTACTACTTGGACAGAACTAAAAGTTACAGAAAAACTGACCAGCTGTTGGTAGCATATGCTGCTAGTGCACAAGGAAAAGCAATTTCAAAACAGACAATTTCTAAATGGATAGGAAATTGCATTCATTTTTGTTACTCCTTACATGGAAAAACTGTGCCAGCTAACATTAGACCTCATTCGACCAGAGCCACAGCCACCTCCACAGCCTTCTTAAGAGGGGTGGCTACCAAGGACATTTTAGAAGCTGCTACATGGAGCTCCGTGCATACATTTTCCAAGCAGTACAATTTACCTTTATATTCCAGATCCAGAGCAGGCTTTGCTACGGCAGTCCTGCAGGGCATTTTAGCTACACCATCCTTTACATAGATCCTCCACCCCCAGATTGGCTATGGTATTTTACCCATATGTGATGACTGCAGATGCATCCTTGAAGGACATAGTACAGTTTTGTACCTACCATAAATGTAGATGTCCGATAGGTATGCATCTGCAGTCAGGTTTACCTCCTCCTTCCCTCTGTGGTATTTATTGGGTACTTATCTCTCTCATAGTTTGCTGGGGTTATCTATTATGGTGTATTTGTTTTTTATATATATATATATATATATATATATATATATATATATATATATATATATATATATATATATATTTATGTATATATATTTCTGTGCATGTTTGGAATTTATTGCATTTCTCCAAATTTAGCCTTCCTTAGAGGGCACCTGGCATCTGGGGCAAGAAAAACTGAGGAAGATGGCGTCGGCTGACGCTTTTATACCCCACGCGCTCTGACGTCGGGGAGAGGGCGACATCAGCCGATGCCGGACCCAGACTTTGGAATCCGGCTGACAACCCATATGTGATGACTGCAGATGCATACCTGTCGGACATCTACATTTATGGTAGGTACAAAACTGTACTATGTCTCTACCTTGGATGGGTCTGGAGCCGCTGTGCAGGCACCGGCTTTTGAGGGTGTATTCAGGCCTATAGACTTGCATATTAAACCGATGCCTCCTTCATTTAGGCCTAAATCTCGAACCATGCCTAAAAAAACTGATGCCCAGGCCACATGCTCAGGCTTCTCTGCCTAAAAAACAAATAAGAATGGCTGAAGATCTTGTAACTCCAATCAGGGGAAGCCAACCTCCCCCTCTAAGAGATCTAGGCCTGAAGTTGTTTATGAATCTTCTGACCAGGATTCTGATTTTTCTGATTCTTTTATTGATCTGGATTTGCCCTTATGTACTTATGAGGATTCTGATGCAGAAGAGACTCTTCCCTCTGCTTCCTCTCCACAGAGGATTTTTCTTTTGGTGAAACCTTACGTATTCTTAGGGAGTATTTCCACTGGGAAAGCCAAGATTTTTCTGATTCAAAAAAGAGGCATAGGGATTTCTTACTCCTGGCTCAGTGTAGGCCTTTAGCTATTCCTCCTGTACTAGACATTGTTGATGATGCTTTTTCTGAATCTAGTTTGGCCCCTGATTCTTTGCCTCCTGCTCCCAGAAAACCTGACAGATATTACAGGGTTCCTGATTCACACAAGTTCCTTTTTAAAAATCCTATTGCGGATCCAGAGACTATTTCACAGGGACCCAAGGGCATTATGGCTTCTACTGCTAAAAATCCTACCCCTTCTGATATAGACTCCAGGGTGCTGGATAGATGGGGTAAGAAGGTTTACACTTCTGCAGCCTAGGCCATTAGGGCTTTAAACTGCCATTTTCATATTTTGAAGTATCAGCAACATATTATTGGATTGCTTAAACAGAAAATTATGTTGATTCCTGACTGTGCGGAAAATAGAGTTACAGGATTTAATCCATTCTGCTTAACAGGTTGGAAAACATACTTTTGCAATGTGGATTTGATTCATTAGAGGCCTCTTGCAGGGCTGCTGTTACTGAGTCTGTGCTCAGAAGGCCTGCTTGGCTTAAGGAGCAGTCCTTGCCTGATCATGTTAAACTTAAGTTGTTGGATGCTCCCTTAAATCAGGACCGCCTGTTTGGGAACATGGCTGAGGAAGTTCTTAAAAAGATGGAAGATAAATCTAAATCTATGCAAACTGTTAAAGATTTCTTACAAGTTCAGCCTCCTAGATTTACTAGGCACTGGCCCTCTAAGAATTGGTCCTTTCCAGCCCCTTCCAGGTCTTCTCAAGCCAAACCCACAGCAGAAACCTCAGGTTTCAGTCCAAGGGGACACACAAGACTAGGCAGTGGGGGGTTTCTGCATCCAAATCAGGGAGCAGTAAGACTCCCCTCTATGGAAAACTGTCTCAATGACTTGCTTTTAAAACTTCCAAGCACTTCCCAACTGAATGCTCCTTCAGGCGGAAAGATTGCTCTGCAGGCCAAAACTTGGTAGCGCATTACCCAGGACAAGCAGGTTTTAAATGTAGTGTCCCAAGGATAGAGATTTCACTTCCACACATTACCAACACCAGGAAGGTGGCCAGATCTACCCCCAAATCAGTGGCTGAAGGTCAAAATAAAGTACTCTCTCTCTTAAGCATGGGGGCTATTCAGTTTCTACCAGAAGAGGAAAAGGGACACTGTTTTTATTCGAGACTTTTCCTGGTACCCAGAAAAGGCAGTACATGGCATCCTATCCTGGACCTGTCTATTCTAAATGCCTTTCTTGTGATTCCAAAATTCCTGATGCTGACTCTTCACCAGCTGCTTCCTGTGCTAGGCAAAGATGCATAGTTGGCAACACTAGGCTTAAGAGGCATACCTGCACATCCCTATCAGGGAGTCTTGCAGAAGATACCTACGCTTCAAAGCAGGAGATCTGCACTATCCGTTCTCTGCACTACCCTTTGGCGTATCTACTGCGCCCAGGGTATTCACAAAGTGCCTAGCTCCAGTCATTGCATTCTGCAGGCAAAGAAAGATTCAAATATACCCATACCTGGACGATTGTCTAATTCAGGCAGAAAGCCAGGACATACTTTTTAATCATCTGGCGCTTGTTCAAAGGGTACTGACTTGTCTGGGGTACACCATAAATGAAAATAAATCACACCTGGTGCCTCGTCAACAAATTATATTCCTGGGAGCAAGCTTGAATACAACTTCCCAGATGGCTTTCCACACGCCAGAGAAATGGACTAATTTGACAACCTACTTCAACAAGTGGCCACAAAAACCCAGTTATCTGCAACTGCAGGCCTTGGGGTTCATGGCCTACTGCATTCTTCTAATTCCGTAGGCAAGGCTGCATATGAGAAAACTGCAGTGGTATCTCAAAAGCCTATGGTGTCAACATTCACCGGATCTAGAAGCTATGATTCCTATCCTACCTTGTCTATGCCTAGAGTTCCTTTGGTGGGCAGAGGCCTGCCACCAAAACAAGGGACTACCATTCACATTACTCCCTGCTGCCCAAACCTTAACAGATGCATCAGACTATGCATGGGGGGCTCACTTGGCAGGGAAGTGCATTCAGGGCAAATGGAACCCAAGTCAAATGCACCTACACATAAATCAAAATGAAATGTTAGCTATACAGAATGCTCTGACAGCCTTCAAGGACCACATTCTTCCAGGACAACTAATGGTAAAGATGGACAGTACCACGGTACACAGCCTTGAGCTACCAAGTGGATCTTCAAGCTCAATCCCTGCCAGGAAAACTAAGTACACTGGCAGATGGACTAAGCAGAAACCTCATGGACCCACATGAGTGGAAACTGGAACCAAGGATTTTCAACATATTGACAAGCAAGTGGGGGAGCCCAGATATAGACCTATTTGCCTCCCCCCAGAACCATCAATTGGACAAATTTTGCACAAGGATTCCCCACAAACTAGCTTGGAAAGTGGATACTCTTTCCTTCAGCTGGAAAAACCTATTGATTTATGCCTTTCCTCTTCTTCCTCTGCTCTCCAAGGTGCTACTAAAGATCAATCAGTACAGGCCAAGGACGATTGTAATTGCACCAGGTTGGCTTTGCCAACACTGGTACCCCCTCTGGCGCACTGCGTCACCCTTGGCCCCATGGCACCTGCCTTAGACCTCCTCCATGTTGTCTCAGCATGAGAACCAGATTTTGAACCCTCAACTGCAGACCCTGAACCTAGCAGCCTGGCTACTTACCTAATCTCTCCTTTACCACCCCTCAGTAAATCAGTGATGGATATCATTTTAGAGGCTAGGAGGCCTAGTACTAGAAAATTTTATGCTGCAAAATGGAAAAAAAATTGTACCTGGAACCAGTCTCAAGGGATGAGCACAGCAGTGCCCAATTTACCTCAAATTCTACAATATTTGACTGAGATGCTTCATAAGGGCTTGTCCTTTTCCTCCAAAATTCATGCCTCAGCCGTTTCATCTCATTATAGCACAGAGCCTCCCCTCTTCTCTCGCCCACTGCTCAAGCAGTTCCGCAGAGGGGCCAAAAATTTAAAGCCACCGAGGAGAACTCCAACTCCAGCCTGGGACCTTAACTTTGTTTTGGAGAAACTCACTTTTCTTTCGAGCCAACTGCTACTGCAGATTTAAAATTCCTTTCCTGGAAAACAGCTTTCCTTTTAGCAATCACTTTTGCAAGAAGGGCGTCTGAGGTACAGGCCCTTATGGCAGTGGAGTCTCATCATCTTTCATGCGGACAGGGTGTCCCTCAGAACCAATCCCTCCTTCATGCCCGAGGTGGTATCCAGGGTGGTTCTTATTCAGTCCATTCATTTTCCTACCTTCTTTCCTAACCCACAGAACAAAGGGGAACGGTTACTGCACTCAGATGTGCACAAACAACTGAGATTCTACTTGAACAGGGCTAAACCTCAAAGGAAATCTGAACAACTGCTGCTGGCATTTGCTGCAGGGACAGAGGGGAAAGCTATTTCAAAGCAAACCATTTCAAAATGGATAGACCACTGCATTCATGTTGGCTATAAGCACCATGGAAAACCTATCACACAGGGCATCAGACCACATTCAACCAGGGCTGCTACCGTCTATAGCCTTTCTCAGGAGCGTCCCTACAAGGGACATCCTAGAAGCTGCTACCTAGAGTTCTGTACATACTTTCACCAAGCATTATCATTTGCCAATTTTCTCTAAATCCAGAGCTTGTTTTGCCACTGCACTCTTGCAGGGCCTTATAGCTTGACGTAATTCTGTTTAAATTCCTTCTTTCAGCCTTAGCTTTGGGAATCTACCCAAATGTAATGACGGCAACAGTGAAACACAAAGAACATAGTACAGTTGTGTACACTTACCATAAATGTAGATGTTTGAGTGTATTCACTGTTGCAGTCCTGGTTACTCTCCCTCCAGCCCCCTTTTCTTCTTTTGGCTATACCACTACTCTCACTTACTATGCTCAAAAAGCTTTTTGGTTTATTTGCTTTTTTGTTGGAGGTATATCCTTGTATTATAGATTTAATTGCTTCCCATTAGGGGGGGCACCTGACATCTGGGGCAAGAAAAACTGATGTAATGGCATCAACTGCATGTTTTATATCCCTGACGACTTGACGTCATGGAAGAAGGGACAGCAACCGACGCACGACCCAAGACTTTAATCAGGCCGAATGAGAACTACTGCAAACAGATAACCCAAATGTAATGACTGCAACAGTGAATGCACTCTAACATCTACATTTATGGTAAGTGTACACAATTGTACTGTTTTAGCCTTGCAGGCACTCCTGAGTGCAGTCTTATGCCATGAAAAAATAAAACATACCTAAGGTGGCGGGAGGCTCAGTCTTGTCAAAGGAAGGCTTGTGTGTGATCATGTTGATAAAAAAAAAAAACTTAAGTATAACTCCATCTAGTACAAATCAATGGGTTTAGCAGTTACCAAAGTAGCCAAATTGACGCTACTTGCTGGCATCCTTGTTATGCAGGTGCTATTTTATTTTTGGTCTTGTGGCTGCAGGACATTCCAGCAACGACAGTGCCTGTAATGCATATATCAAGAGAGTTACTTACTGTGGACACCTGTGCTAGTGTATGGTAATCATATGCATCAAAGTACTGACTACTACTTCAGTCATATAGAAGGCACTTTGGGTGGGGTGTTTTCAGCCCTTCTTTGTCTCGCCCCCCCCCACCCTTTTGGGTTGTGTGTTTAGGGCATTGAATGGGATTCTGTTCACAGTTCCCACCCATCAGCAGACGGCTTCCTGAAGCTTGAACTGCTTATGATCACTTGATCCTAGAGATTTCTTCCATTTCGCTGTTGCAGTCGTCTTAACATGAGAGATCCCCTGCCAAGGGTGGCCCGACATCCGGCCAGTATACCAAAGGCTTTAGATTGTTAATGATACAAAGTAGGTCAGATGCATGCTCCCTGCTCAAGGCATAGGGCATAAAGGTGAAGTCCGGATGTATCATCTTCAGAACTTCTTTGCCACCAGTCTGAACACCATATTTGATAATTGGTCGGATTGCTCGAATCATTGCTGGTTACCTTTCCGGTCAGATAAGTGCACTGTTGGAGTTTTCAGCTTATCCTTTTTTTGATTTTTAGTATTTGTGTTGTGGGGTTTCATGTCCTCCAGAAAAGGTAAATGCCAGTGTGGGAGACGGATTTCCTATAAAGACTATTACAAGCAGTGCTTGTTTTGATTTAGAAGCTTCTCAACCACCATACATCCTGTACTATTTGTTAGGATTTTGTTCCCAAGACCTTATGTAGTTGTCTTTCATCCCTCGCCATCTATCTTGAAAACCATTGTCTAAAGCGTTTAGTGAAAGATGCTTCCCGGCCTTAGGATCAGCAGTCTTCAAAGAAGTAAACAAAGCATATCTGGTTGTCAAGTCTACCGATTGTCCATTGGGCTTTATTGCTTCACCTGAAAGTCACTTTTTTATTGGTTTCTTAGTCTTCGGAGAAGGCCAAAAAAGTCGGTTCAGATTTTTCTGCTGTCTCTCCTCCACAGGACATCTCATTGAGGCTGGTGAAAGCTCATAGGATCGTCCTGTTCCTGGGCTGGATTCCTGTGCTGCGACTGGTTCGGAGTCCAGCATGAAATCTACTTATCACATGTTTTCCAAAGCCTTGCAGACGTATGCTTCAGATGCTTAGGGGGAACCGCAGTTGATTTATTACTGAAGGACCTAAGGGTGTTCCTCAGATACTGGTTAAGGAGGAAGTCCCGACTGTGATTACTGAATGTAGTGTAGCATCGAAGTCTTCTGCATTTCATAAGGCGGATGTCCATTTAAAAAAAGCAATAGGCAATAGGCAATATACATTTTTTCTGCTTTTAAGGACCCTCAAATTGCCAGATTTACACACAGGATTTTCAGAAGTTCTCTGTCCCAGCTCCTTTTTGGTCATATTCCTCCCTCGAGCTCTAGGGGGCAGGATTTCTCTGAGGAAGAAGATTCTGATGAGGAATCCTTTGCCTATTCTACCCAAATTCCTTACCCTTTGGATTATGGCTCTGAAGGATGAGTCTGATAGTCCTGAGACTCCTTTTGAGAAGATTTCCTTTTGGAATACCATTTTCAGGGTGATGGAATTCTTTAAATGGCATTGTTCCCAAGTGTCTCAACGTATAGAGGAGGTATTACGAGCTCCTTCAAATGGGGTCTCCCAGAGCCTCTGCTGTTCCACCGGTTTTGGCTGGTTTGTTGGATGCCTTTTCTTTTGCATTTAGGCTCCAGACTGTCAGCCCTCTGCTCCTTTATAAAAAAACAAAAAAAAAAAAACTGTTTTAAAACGTGTCTAATGACTGTTAAATGTCTCATCTGCTGACCCTTCGGTGGTCTCTGCAGCATCTGTCAAGCCTTCTAAATAGTGCCTTCTACCAGGCTTCTTCCTTCTAATAAGGGCAACAGGATTATGGTATGGAAAGGTTGGGTAAACAGGTTTATATTCTGCCACCCTAGCCTTTCAGGCTATTAAGTATCAGACTCTTTTATGACCAGATATGTTGTGGCTCTCCTTTCTCAGGCTTGTCAGGTTATTTCTGACCTTCCTAATTTTTGAGGGGAAAGATTTCTGCCTTTTCTCTCTTAGGGGCTTCTTTCCAGGTACCTCACCATTCCATTAAATGTAGTTATGATGAAGCAGATGCTTTCTCTAGGGCTGCTACTTCTGGCTTTGTGTTGGAGATATTCCTGCCTATGGCTTCAACCTCTGCCTGTTAAAGTTGATGTATGCTCCTCTGGGGCAACAAATGTTTGGTGATGTCCTTCAAGGATGCATCTGCAGTCCTTACAAATGGGTTGTCCTGTCGTCAGGCAGCCCTTTGGTCGGCCGGATTCCAAAGTCTGGGTCTGGCCTCGGCTGGTGTCGCACTTCACCCGACGTCATCACTGCAGGTCTTCGGGTATAAAGGCATCAGCCGACGCCATTTTCCTCAGTCTTTCTTGCCGCGTGGTGCCCGAAGCAGAAGCTGTTCGCAAGTGCCGGTCGGTCAGATCCAGAGATTACTACTACCGAATACTACTTCGAAGACTTCTAAAAAGCTAAGTACCCCGTTGGGGACTCTTTCTTGCCTCAGCCGATGTCAGAAAAAGTGAATAACTGTTTAACTTGTGGGAAACAAATACCTCATAAAGATTTCCACTCTTACTGCTTACCTTGTTTAGGCCCAGACCACGACATAGCAGCTTGTTTAGCCTGTGCTTCCTTCAACCGACGAACGCTTAGGCGTCGGTCGGAGTTTGCTGAACAGTTTTTCGGCTCAGATTTTGCGTACATTATGCCGTCGGATCCTCCGACTACTCAAATTAAGAAACGCAAAGAAAAGGACCGACACTTGCGGTCCGCGGTTTCGGCCAAAACCACGGTTAAGCAAACCGTGAGTGTCTCGGTTTCGGCCGAAACCAAGCAAACGGGTCAATCTTCAGCCGAATCCATGACTACTACCGAGACCCCTTCTACCCTAGTTGAATCGGCCTCTGAAGTTTTGCCTACTACTGTGGTTTCTCAAGAATTATCGGACACCATCCCTTTGGATGTCTCTACCCCAGCACGTGGTGCTGCTAGGCCTCCTGCAGCCATGTCTATAAAGGCCTTTGCCAGGGCTAAAGCAGCCAAAACTGCTAAGTCTGTGCCTGTTAAACCCCCCTCTCACAGGCCCAGTTCCAGTTCCCAAATGCTTACTCTGGCAGAGGATCTCATCTCTTTAATAAGGGGATCCCAATCTCACCCAGACAGGGCCTCTCAGCCTCCAGAAAAGAGTCCTAGAGCAGAGCCCCCTGAGCCAGTGTCCTCAGATGACTCTTCTGATGATACAGACAATACAGACCATCCAGAGGCTCCTTTTTCTACTTATGAAGATTCCGATGCTGAAGAATCGATTCCTTCTGCCTCTCCACCAGAGGAATTTTCCTTTGGGGAAACCTTACATGCCATGAGAGAGCAATTCCAATGGCAGGGACAAGATTTCTCAGATTCAAGAAAAAGGCTTAGGACCTTTTACACTTACCGCAACATAGGCCCTTAGCTATACCTCCAGTTCTTCCTGTTGTGGATGATGCATTTAATGATGCTTGCACTGCTCCTGATACTTTACCTCCAGCCCCTGCTAAGCCCGATAGGTTTTACAGGGTCCCGGACACTCATCACCACTTAGTCTCAGGATCTGCAAAAGGAGCCTTGTATATCTCCCAGGGGCCTAAGGCAGTAGCTTCGACCTCAGCGAAAAACCCTCTCCTTCTGAAAGGGAATCCAGGTCCTTAGAGAGATGGGGTAAAAAGTATACACCTCTGCTACTCTCTCAGCTAGAGCTTTGAACTGTCAGTTTCATATGATCCAATACCAAGAGTTTATGCTTGATCAGTTAACTAAGAAACTGTCCTCTGATGATTCCTTAGATAAGAAATATGTTTTAGAAATGGTGAATAACATTCAGCAGGTTAGTAACCATTCTTTAAAATGTGGCTATGATGCACTGGAGGCTTCATTTAGATCAGCCATGACTGGCACAGTTATAAGAAGGCATGCATGGTTGAAAGAACAGGTCTTGCCGGATCATGTTAAAGCAAAGCTATTGGATGCTCCTATGGATAAGGTCAGTCTATTTGGTTCTCCTGCCCAACAGGTCATGAAGAAAATGGAAGAGAAGGCAAAATCTGTACAAACAGTTAAAGATTTCTTACAGGTTCAGCCCCCAAGGTTTAGTAGGAACTGGCCTTCCAAAAATTGGTCCTTTCCAGACTCCTCTAAAACTCAGAGAGGCAGGAATAGACGTTCCAGAGGCAGAAATCAATCCAGAGGAGGTGCCTACAGGGGACGCCAGTGGCAAGGCAATAACCAACGAGGCACAGATACAACCACTACCACTGCAACAGGACAATCACAGTGACTTGGCTCTGACACCGCCTACCAGGGAACAAATAGCAGCACCCTTAGGCGGAAAGTTAACCTTATTTTCAAAAAACTGGCACTATATCACAAGAGACAAGTGGATTTTGCAAACTAGACCAAGGCTACAGGTTTCATTTCCACACTTTACCAGTAAAAAGAGGAATGCCAAACCTACCACCAAATCAAAAGACAGAAGCTCTAAAACAAATAGCTCAATTAACAAAGATGAGAGCTGTGGAAAGGGTACCACCTACAGAACAGGGCAAGGGATTTTACTCCAGACTCTTCCTAGTACCAAGAAAAGAGAAAAGTTGGAGACCTATTCTTGACCTGTCCGCTTTAAACACATTCATCATTGTTCCAAAATTCAAAATGCTGACTCTACAGCAACTTCTTCCCATGCTGGGCAAGGAGTATTGGCTGGTAACTCTAGATCTCAAGGAGGCATACCTGCACGTCCCCATACGACCACATTGCAGAAGATACCTCAGATTTCTTGCAGGATCAGAGCATTATCAATTCTCAGCATTGCCCTTTGGCTTATCTACTGCGCCCAGAGTGTTCACGAAATGCCTGGCATCAGTAATCGCTCACTGCAGGCTTCAGGGAATCCAAATTTATCCATACCTGGACGACTGCCTGATACAAGCGGACAACAAAAACAAGCTGACACAAGACTTACAAAGAGTCATTTGCTTACTACAAGCCCTGGGATACACAGTCAATTTAAAAAAGTCAAGACTGATACCATCCCAAACAAGAACATTCTTGGGTGCAGAATTGGACACAGTAAAACAGATGGCATTCCTAACTGCAGAAAAACAAGAACAACTTCCTCTTTACTTCTTGGCATTAACAAAGCAGAACAAACTAACAGCAAGGAAAGTACTGCAGGCCTTGGGCTTCATGGCATCCTGCATAATCCTGGTCCCCCATGCCAGACTGCATATGAGAAAGCTACAGTGGTACCTAAAGAATTTATGGTCTCAGCACAGGCACAGCGTAGAAACCGAAATACCACTAATCCCATGCCTGAAACAAGAGTTCCTATGGTGGGCTCAAGCATGCCAGTCAAACCCAGGTTTGTCCTTCCACAGCATTCAAACAAGCCAAACCATCACAACGGACGCCTCAGACCTCGGTTGGGGGGCCCACATGCTGGACAAGTGCATTCAAGGCTTATGGACTCCAGATCAACTGCACCTGCACATAAATCAAAAAGAAATGCTGGCAGTAAAACTAGCAATCCAGAATTTCAGACCATTCCTCAAAGAAGGCCAATTGATAAGGACAGACAACACCACAGTCATGTGGTACATCAACAAACAGGGAGGCACTCATTCATACCCCTATGCCGAATGGCTCTGGACCTATGGAATATGGCTCTGAGTTACAACATTCAGTTACAGGCAATATTTGTACCGGGAAAAGAAAACATCCTAGCAGACATGTTAAGCAGAACTACCTCAGATGCTCACGAATGGATGCTACACCCGGACATCTTCAAGGCCATCACAAAGAAATGGGGAATGCCACAAATAGACCTATTCGCATCCCCACTCAATCACCAGCTCAAGAAATTCTGCACAAGGACATACCACCCACTTGCTTGGAAGGTGGAGACTCTATCCTTCAGTTGGAAAGGCCTGACAGCATATGCATTCCCACCTCTTCCTTTGATGCACAAGGTACTACTGAAAATCAAAGAGGAACGTCCAAGGATAATTCTGATAGCTCCAAATTGGCCAAGACAACATTGGTATCCATTACTGAGGAGCATGTCTCGGGGGGGGGGGAAACGTGGACAATACCCCTGATTCCTTTGATGTTAACTCAGAGCGACTACAACATCCTGCATCCAAACCTGAAAACTCTGCAACTGACTGCCTGGAACATTACATAAGAGCAACTAACCCAGATTTATCCCAAAGGGGTTAAAGACATTATCCTTGAGGCCCGCAGACCTTCAACAAGAAGGAACTATGCAGGAAAATGGAAAAGGTTTGTCATTTGGAGTACTGAAAGAGGGAAAGATGTGTCAAAGGTAGATATGGCCAACATTCTGGAGTATTTGGCAGAGCTTCTCCATACAGGCCTGTCCTATTCCTCCATCAAGATACATGCATCAGCTATTTCTGCAGAATACAGCTTCGATCCCCCTGTCTTCTCACATCCTCTACTCAGGCAGTTTCTGAGAGGAATTAAGAATGTAAAACCTCCTAGGAAACCACCATTACCAGCATGGGACTTGAACTTTGTGCTAGAAAAATTGACACTCCCTCCATTCGAACCAGCAGCAACAGCAGATCTTCAACACCTATCCTGGAAAACTGCTTTCCTACTGGCAATTACTTCAGCAAGAAGGGTTTCGGAACTACAGGCTTTAATGGCAGTACAACCCTTCCTAATCTTCCATCAAGATAGAGTGTCCATGAGAACTAATCCTACATTTATGCCTAAGGTGGTATCCAGAGTGTCTCTAAACCAGGCAATCCACCTACCTACCTTCTTTCCCAATCCACAGAACAGGGGGGAAAGACTGCTGCATACCTTGGATGTACATAGACAGTTGCGCTACTACCTGGACAGAACCAAGGGCAATAGAAAAACTGACCAGCTTCTAGTAGCATATGCAACAGGAAGGGAAGGATAAGCAATTTCCAAACAGACAATCTCCAAGTGGATAGGAAATTGCATAAGATTCTTACTCCTACCATGGAAAGCAAATTCCACAGAACATAAGGCCTCATTCTACAAGGGCTACAGCCACTACCACAGCTTTCTTATGAGGAGTGGCTACCAAGGACATTATAGAGGCTGCTACTTGGACCTCCGTGCGTACATTTGCTAAGCATTATAACTTACCTCTATACTCTAGATCCCGAGCAGGGTTTGCCACTGCTGTTTTGCAAGGGATCCTAACTACACCATAATTTCTTCTTCCTCCTCCCCTAGTTTGGCTATGGTATTCTACCCATTTGTGAGGACTGCAGATACATCCTTGAAGGACATAGTACAGTTTTGTACCTACCATAAATGTAGATGTCCGAACAGGATAGCATCTGCAGTCAGGATTACCCACCCTCCTTCCCCTCTGTGGTACTCCTAGGGTATTTGCCCACCTAATAGCTAGATGAGGGGGATCTCTTATGGTGTATTTGTTTGTATATATGTACATACATGCTTATTTTTTGTGTTTGCTTTCTACCTTTTTTGGAAACATTGGCATTTATCCAAAAATTTAGCTATCCAAGGGGGCAACTGGCATCTGGGGCAAGAAACACTGAGGAAAATGGTGTCGGCTGATGCCTTTATACCCGAAGACCTGCAGTGATGACGTCGGGTGAAGTGCGACACCAGCCAAGGCCAGACCCAGACTTTGGAATCCGGCCGACCGAAGGGCTGCCTGACGACAGGACAACCCATTTGTAAGGACTGCAGATGCTATCCTGTTCGGACATCTACATTTATGGTAGGTACAAAACTGTACTTTTCTGCAGCTGATTTGTTCAAGTCCCTGCAGGAAAAAAGCAAGTAGTTACAGGACCTGAAACATATTCTTGTCTCCCCTGTGCCAAAGTTCCAGAGAAACTATCCCAATAAACCGGTCTTTGTTAGAAGGCAGTCTAGTTCTTCTCCTAAAGGCAAGAAGAATGGTAGGGTGGGTTCCACCTGCTAAGTCTACACAGACTTCTGCTCAGAAGCCTTTCTTTCGTGATAAACTCTGTGCTGTCTGATTGTCCTATTCTTCCCAGCCACATTCTTGTTTCACATCTTTTTCTGTCCCTTCCTGTCTAGTTGAGCATAACCCTGGATTCCTGGGTTCTTTCCATTATTCACAAGCAGTGTTTCATAGTTTGAAATCTCTTCTTCCCTTCATGGGCATTCCTCAGCCACCTGAAGATCAGTTGAGCTTCTTTCCAGAGGTGCTTCAGGGTCTTCTGACTCAGAACTATTCAAGAGATTCCAGCTGTTGAAAAGGGGAAGGGGTTTTATTCCAGAATGTTTTTGGTCCCCAGGAACGAGAGCACTTGGAGACCCATTCTGAATCTTTTTCACCTGAACACTTATCTGAAGGTTCCTTCCTTTTGAATGTTATCACTTCAGACTTTGTTCCGTCTACTGCTTCCCTCGGGCTTTTATGGTCTCTCTGGACCTCAAGGATGATTACCTGCATATCCCTATTCATTCCTTTTTCAGGAAGTATTTGTTTCTCTGCTTCCTGGCATTTTCAGTTCTCTGCTTTGCCCTATGGCATTTGTACTGCCCCAAGGGTATTCACCAAATGCCTAGCTCCTGTGATTGCTTTTTTTTTTTTTTTTTTTTTTTTTTGCAGGCTCAAAGGCATTCAGGCCTTTCCATATTTAGACAACCTGCTTATACAAACTTCCTCTCCAGAGATTTGTTTACAGTACCTTCAGTGGGTCTTTGCTGTGTTGCACAGCTGGAGTTCACTAAATTTTCAAACGTCCTTCCTGTTCCTGCACAGGATCATGTTGTACTGGGATGCAGAATCCAGACTGTTCCTGTACTAGTATGTCTGCCTCCTCCCAAGGCTTTGACTCTGATTTTCCTTTTTTCAGTCCCTTCTTCGTCTGGCTTTGATTTCAGCCAGGGAATTTCTGAGGGCCTTGGGATTCATGACTTCCATCCCTATGCTTCCCTTTGCCAGATTGCACATGAGAAAGCTTCAGTGGTATTTAAAGTCAGTTTGGCTTAAGCATTTTCATCCTTTAGAGTTTCCACTTCCTCCTCTTCCATGTCTGAAGTTGGAATTTCAGTGGTGGATTAATCAACTGACTGCTAATTCAGGGCGTCCCTTTCAACCTCCGCTTCCCTCTCAGGAGCTGTTCAGACTCCTCAGACAGGGGTTGAAAGGCTTCCTTCGAAAAACTAAAGGTGCAAGGCCTTTGGTCTCCTCAGCAACTGAAGGAGCATATCAATTTCAAGGAGATGAGCTCTTCTGTTGGCTGTAACTGCTTTCCATCCTCTGTTTTCTCCAGAGCCCCTAATGATCTTAACAGGCAACACCACAGTGATGTGCTATGTCAACAAACAAGGGGCGACAGAAGGTCCTATATTCTTTGCAGATTGGCACTCCAGGTTTGGGAGCTAGCAGTTCAATATCAAGTCACACTTCAGGCAGTGTGCATTCGTGTCAGAATTTTGTGGCAGACTCCCTGAGCTGGTCCATAGCACAATCTCATGAGTGGATGCTTTACAGAAATGTGTTTCTGGACATGAGCCACCAGTGGGGTTATTCCTCAAGCAGATCTGTCTGCCTCCCCTCTAAACAGGCAGCTTCCTTTCTGTGCCCAGGACTCCATGTCCTCTGCCCTGGGAAGTGGGCTCCCTATCTTTTTTATGGAAGGGGAAGGGGATATTTCTTTATGCCTTCACTCCCCTTTCTCTCATTCCAAAAGTCCTGTGAAGATAAAACAGGATGCTCCCAAAATCTTGGTGGCTACTCCCTTTTGGCCCAGGCAACATTGGTTCCCTTGTGTTCTGCACTTAGCCAAGGGCAAGCATCACAAGGGTACCTTACAGGATGGATCTTCTCACACAAGACAATGGATCTGTCGTCCATCTCCACCTGTCTGCTCTTCAACTGACACTCTGGGTGATGGGATTTGATTCCCTGTAGGCACTTTTCTGCTGAGAACATGCTTCGGGTTCTACAGGAAGCCAGGAAACCCACTACTCGGAAATCCTATTTGTCCAAATGGAAGAAGTTTTCTGTTAGGCATCTTTCTCATAACATGGACCCACTAACTGTGGATGTTCATTTGATTCTTTGTGAATTGCTCAATTCTGGATTTGGCATATTCTTTTAAAGCTCACCTCTCAGCTGTTTGTCTGCATTTAGCTCCTCCTTTGGCCTGTAGGTTCAAGGCCAGACAGTTAAAGGAGTCCTTCATATTAGACCCTTCTAGGAAACCTGTTCCTCCTTGCTGATCTTAATTTTGTTTTGGAGAAATTGACTCAAGTTCCTTTTTGAGCCTACAGCTTCCTTATAGCGTTGTTCTTGAAAGACTTTTCATTTGTTAGTCCTTACTTTTGCCAGACTGATGTCTGAGCTTTAAGCCCTAATGGCTGTTCCTCCCTTTTTAGTTTTTCACAAGGACAGTGTCTCTCTCCATGCCACTCCTTTTTATGCCTAAGGTAGTGCATGAGTTGTCTCTTAATCAGTTTATTAATTTGTCCACTTTTTTTTTCCCTTCTCTGCTATGTGCTAGTGAGAAGGTATTGCACACTTTTGATATGCATAGAAAACTCAGATTTTATTTGGAGAAAACTAAAGATTTTAGAAAATCTAATCATTTTTTGTGTTTTTTTCATCCTAGATCTTTAGGTTTGGCAGTTTCTAAGCAGACTATTTCCTTTTGGATTTCTAAAGTCATTTATTTTTTTATTTTTTTTTTTTTTTAATCCTGTAAGAGCATTCCTTCTGTGGTTAAGGCTCACTCTGCTAGGACTGTGGCTTCTGGTGCTTTTTTCAAGGGTATGTATACTAATTTTAGCCTTGAGGCAACTACCTGGTCTTCTGAGCATACCTTGGCCTTGCATTACGAGTTGGTGTCATATCGAGGGTTAGAGTTGGTTTTGCTAGGGTCATTCTCCGTGGTTTCTTAGAAGGCTCTATTGGCCCTTCCTCCTCCCATTCTTCCTAAGTTATAGCACTCTCCCTATTGTATAGAATACTGCAACAGTAAAATGGAAGGACATAGTACAGTTGTGCAAGATCTTACTGTAACAGTAGGGGTCCTCTTCACTGTTGCAGTATTCAATCCCTTCCTCCTCTCCCTGGTCTTTTGTCCCTCTGTGTGTTACCCTCTGGTATCCTATTGCTGGTGTTCCTCCTGGGGCTCTCAGTTCTAAGGATGGTATGTCTGGACATCGCTTTTATGCCTTAAGCCTTGTGCGGGGAGCATATGTGTGATGTACTGTGCAGCTGTTACATCCTGAAAGCTTGGTATACTGTCTGGATGTCAGGCGACCCTTGGCAGGGGATTCCTCATGTTAAGAATACTGTAACAGTAAAGAGAAGAACGTCTACTGGTTTGGTAAAATTCTACATGACTTAACTTTCCTCTCTTCTATTTGGCTGCTTTACTTCCTTCTGTTCCACTTACACAAGTTGCTTCAGTTGCTACATCATGACGGCAAGGTTTCATTTCTCGTCTGACTTTATTGGTCGAACATCAGAATATGGGATCCTGTAAGCATGCACATGAACCTTAACCCTGCTGAAGGCGGGTGCCTTGTTTCATCCTAACTGTGACTGTACATAGAATTAGTGTCAAGGAGAGCATCAGATGGCAGATGTTTTGTTCTGAAGTGTTTCCCATTGCAGAGAACAAATCTCTGATATGTTGTGCTCATTTTTATTGAGGTACTAATTTTTACTTTTTTATTTACAGCAAAACATAACGTTAGAAGCAATACTTCAGGTATGATTTCTTTGTTTCAAGTAAATTTTCACAGTTGGAGTTTTTCCTTATTGTGTAAATCAACAGTTTACTTTTTCTCTTTTACAGAATGCTACTAGTGACAATCCAGTTATTCAGCTAAGCGCAGTACAAGCTGCAAGGTAACTTTAGTTTGTCTTTTAATCTTTAGGTTACCCAAGAAGCATTTCCTCTTATTTTTAGCTATTTTTTTTGTTAACTATGAAAATGCAGGCCTCATGATGTTTGGATCAAGAGTTAACTAGAATTGCAGTGAATCTGGTTGCTTCTTGGTGATGGTTACAATTATTTAATGTCTTTGTTCATCCGTTGAGGACTTGAACTATGAAGTTTGTACCTGATCCTGTGCTGATGTGAAGGGCAAATTGTAAACTGACTGCGCAGCAAATGCAGTAAGGCTTTTCTGTGAAAATGCTTAGCATGTTAACTTTCCTCAGGTTTTGCTGGTTCTCTCTGATAAAGGGAGTCCAGTGCTAGACATTTAAATCTGTGACACTTTGCGAAGATTGGACTAAAAGTTGAATGCATAATTGTTAGTTTTTTTTTTTTTTTATACAGAAAGTTATTGTCGAGTGATAGAAATCCTCCCATTGACGATTTAATAAAATCTGGAATTTTGCCAATCTTGGTCAGATGCCTAAAGAGGGATGACAAGTAAGTAGTAACACCATTTGTATGAAGAGTTGTTTTAAAGCACATTTGTAATTTTAGAATACTTTTCAGCAAGTTAATACTTGCACTTCGTAGTTTTCTTAAATCTAGTATTGTAAAAGAAAGCTTCACGTAAGTCTTTCAGTAATTTTACTCAAGGGCTTCAGGTATACTGAGAAAAATCACAATTTTCCCCAGAAAGGTCAGAATTTGACAGTTTTGTGTGTAGCTGGCAAAAAAGTACTGCCTCTTTTGTCTTGGTTAATAAATTCTGTATCAACTTTGTGGCTGCAAGAGTTGAAGACATTTCTTGCAGTTGAGATGCTGCCTATCCTTGGGAGTAGATTTATTTTTGTTTAACTCCTTCACTCCGGAGCAGCTCAGAAAAAGCTGCCTGGTTAATTCCACCATAGGAACAACACTGCAGCCTGAGCTCGTTTTCAGAAAACCCATTTCTAATACCATACAGAAAACAAATGTTCATAACTCTAACTATAAGAGCTAGACTAAAAATGTAAACGCAAAAGTTGTTCAGCAGACACTGACCTTTCCAACAGTGTAAATGTTGATAGTGTATATCAGTCATTATTAAATATTTGGCAAGGAATGCTGATATTGTGCATATTTACCTATTTGGAAAAACAAAGCACGATATATTGGTCAAAGTACCATGTAGACCCATACAACTTGGATGTAATTTGTTAATATGAATGTCCGCTTTAAAATGATACCTTAACCATTACTGTGTGATGTTCCTTTCTTGAGATATTCACAGAAATATGATTAATATATTATTTTTCATAATTGATAAATAAACAAAGCATAATATCTCATCACCTGTAACAGACAGAGCCTACATGTCAGTGTAGAAGTTGTGCATCTGAATGTCAGCTTCAAAATGATGCATCATTTGTGTGATCACCATGCTCCCTTGCAATGATACGGGCATAATAATGAAAAGTATTGTAAGTGTATAATTTACATAATCGTAGAAGACTAAACAAACTGTGATATCTGTACATGTGTAGAGTGCACATACATAGTTCTTTTACCATGTTGTAAGGAGTAACACTCTTCAAAATGAGGTATTACTTGGCACACTGACATGCTCCCTTGCAAAGTTATTTACCAAAATATGAAAAAAAAATCATAATTTCCATAACCTAATTCCAAACAAACTTTGATATCTGCCTACAAGTACAACATACAGGCACTATTTTTAACCATGTTAGAACTATCAGTACTGTCCTCAAAATGAGGTATTACTTAGCATATCCAAATGCTCCCTTGCAAAGTTATTTAGCAAAATATGAAAAAAATCCTAATTTCCATAACCTAAGTCCGAAACAAACTTTGATATCTGCCTATCTGTCAATCATACAGGCACAATTCTTTTACCATGTTAGAACCAGCAATACTGTCTTCAAAATGAGATATTACTTGGCACATTCAGATGCTCCCTTTCAAAGTTATTTACCAAAATATGAAAAAAATCATAATTTCCAGAACCATAAGTACCAAACAAACTTTGATATCTGCACATGTGTCAAACATACAGGCACAATTATTTTACCATGTTGGAACCAACAATACTTTCTTCAAAATGAGATATTACTTGGCACATTCAGATGCTCCTTTGCAAAGTTATTTACCAAAAGATGAAAAAAATCATAATTTCCATCAGAGTCGTTTGCCAAGCTCAGAGAAATGAGTTTTACACAACACATTTCATAATAGTGTTTTATTTACTATATTGGTCCGACTTGGTCATGGGTGTTTTCCATTCTTCTCACAAGCTGCATGTTGGCAGTCTTGCATGGCTCTCATCACGCCATTGTGGAGGTTGGTAAAGAACAACGCAATGCCCTCCTCAGGTGAATGCCATCCGTTCTGAACAGGTGAACATCTTCCGCGGTGATGCCGAAGACAGTCTTACCTTATCTGAAATAAAGCATGGGTGGACACTGACAAGGGTGCACAGCCAGGGCACATGTAAAGAGAAAAAGCAGGGTAAGGACCACCGCTCCACTAATATGCCAAGGACGAGCATGGGGCTCCCAGATGTTGGTTATCTGTAGTGCCCTATAGCTGTGCTGGCTGCCCACTCAGTCTGCTGATACCACTATGGTCTCATGACCTCTTTCAGTGCCAGCAGTCTGCTTTACCTCTGCCTTACATGTGCCCATTCAACAATGGACCTAAGGGATGAGGGACTGAAGTAACTCACTAATTGCTGTCCTGACCTTCATACATTTACTACTCTCACCTACATACACTGACTACACTTGAAGGGAAGGGAGACTGAGTGGAGAGCTACATCAGTGCAACATGTCAAAAGACCAAGACTGACCCAGGCTATGTCTTTTTGCATGTTTTTGCATTACATCACAGTGGCACACCCAAGCCCATGCTTACCTAGGACAGCAGCACTATGGAACTAAGCTGTAGAGTCTCCAAGTTCCCAACTGCGATCCAGGTGGATCACAAGATCCATGCTGGCTGGGTATGCCCGCTATGATGCATCCACCAACACAACATTCTGAGATGGGACAGCTTAGGCTTTGGGCTTCTTACTTTCCAGTGATTCCCAGAACAGCAGAAGATACAGTCTTACCTTACCTGAAATACTGAATGGGTGGACACTGACAAGGGGGCACAGAAAGGGCACATGTAAAGAGAAAAAGCAGGGTAAGGACCGCCGCTTCACTAATATGCCAAGGACAGGCATGGGACTCCAGATGTTGGTTATCTGAAGTGTCCCATAGCTGTGCTGG
>NC_056735.1:1688103442-1688123799 GCF_019279795.1 Protopterus annectens
AGCAGTCACAGTTCAGCACTGTCACAGTTCAGCAAACTGTAAACATTTCAATATCTCCTTCCATACCTTTCAACTGTACCTCATTTAACCAAATTGAGCTCAGTCCTCCCTCCTAAAACTTTTAAGTTTGGAAAAAAGTGGTATGTTACACTTTAGAAAATAGACAGTTCACATTCTCATATTCTGTCAGTGTCATATTAATAGTGGTCCCTCTGCAGAACTGTCGCATAAATCATGTCCAAGTAATCAAGCATAACATCCAATGATGGAGTTACATCCCAATACTTCTGTAAGAAATTGTCCTCAAGAACAGTAATAACAAATATGAACTCTGCACTCACTCCTGAAGGTCCCGGTTCCATCCTGTATACACGGTTTAAGTGGATTCCCTTTAAATTATTTTTTAATACCCAATAAAAATCACAAAGTAGCCTTGTCTAGTATTAATCTGGTAAAGGAGTTAAAAAAATACATACTTTTTCTGTCTCGATCGCACAGTAAGCCAACCAGAAAATATACTCATTTCCATACATTCCATACATTTTACTCGGGAAAAGTGAACTTGACTTGGCGTTTCAACAATAATAAATAGCAAACACTGAGTGAGGTCTCCATAAGCAGATTTTAAACACTAATAACTCTAGGATGGAAAGTAAAAAATATATATACTGCTACACTCGTTCTCATTAGTTATACATCCAACTTTGTTCATGGCATTCATCAGGAAGATACCACCAGCAGCCCTGTGTACTTCTTATCTTGATTTACAATGTAATCTAGTTTCCAAACATCCACAATCTCTGCATAGGTAAAAGTCATCTGAATAATTTCACAGATATCTGTAACTACTGAAGAGGTTACTGCTAGCAAAGAACTTTATATTTCAATGTGTATCTACCAATTCAGAGGTTCTAGCTGCTTTATGGAAGCTTTCTAGTTCGTTAATCAAATGTGTTTTATAGTTTTACATAATTACACACATTTACATCTAATTTCTATACCAGAATGCAAAAATCAAAGCTAAAATTGAAACAACTGGCAACAACTATTCAGACACTCCATTTCTATTACTGAACCAAAGATTACTAAGTTGTTCAGTGCTTTGAAGGTAAAGAACAGGATTTCCAACTACAAAATCAGCTACCAGTGGATTGCTGTAGATTACCACAAAGTGAATGGACGTCATACATATATATCGATATACACACATTTGCACAGACATATTTTTTTCCCAAAAACAACCATTCAGTAACATTTCCTGGTATGTACAAGCACCAACAGGAAAAATTCGGAAATAAACACCTTACACGCAGGTGGGAAATTGTATCAGATTATATGTTGAGTAGCTATTCATTATATTCGGGGTACAGGTGTAATATAAGACAGAGTCATTACCATCTGTTAGGACAAACACCATAGTAATTCAGTCAAAGTAGTACATCACTTATATCTTACTGAGCATTGGATATACCATGGAACACAGTGATGACAGTCAAAACAATGGAGAAAATATGGGACAACAGTGATGTTGCAAAGACCTGGACGTCCCTCCAAAATTTAAGAAAAACAACATGATCACTGGTCAGGGAGGCTGCCAAGAGACCTACAGCAACACTGAATTACATTTCCTCTTCTCACTTACAGACTGAGATACAATACTGTTAAAAGTTTATAATAAACAGAGCTAGCTGTAAGTGGTCTAATGGTTTTCTCCAAGTGAAATTCATTATTTTCTAGCCATTAGTAAAGCAAAGTTGCAGATTTATGCATTTCCTACACTGGCAACTCCATCAATGAAATGTGCTCAGATATTTAGTAATCATATGAATGCGCAGCTATAAATCAGTACAGTGGTCTAACAAAGCATGCAGTCAAGACTAGGGCTTTGTTGCAAAATGAAATCCTTCCTGCCCTCCTCTAAAACAATCAAACTGAACCATGCTATAATGCTATCACATATATTTTTTTCTGCAGCTCTACTTACTAGCATAGCTAAATACTCTTTCACAGACATTAAATTAAGAAAAAAATAACAGATCAATATAGCCTTTAGTAATTTAATTTAATTGAATCTTAAAAATGTTTGCACTACATGCATCTAAGCTTTACTTCTGATCTTCGTATCTAAACAAATGATAAATGTATTCTAACCGCACCAGAACTTTAAGTTCTGCTCACTCAGATCTGCACCTCTAGAAGTCGCAATACTTTTAGGTGAGCTGCCTTTCTCTAAATTTAGGTAAAAAATCTATTAAAAAAAGATGCCCTGGTAAAAGATACTAACCAGCAACCAGGATGCTCTGGCTTTATTCACATTTCAGGCAGTCTAGAAATGAGCGTGTTTCTCTTGCAGCACAGGGTAGACTCATCCCCACTATTATAAATGCATAATTGTTTTCAATCATGACATGAAGCAATAGGTCTAAGAAGTACAGTTAATCACCAACTTACTACCATTGTTAATAAACACCCTCTGCTTTATAAAGACACTAACCAAGACGCTTAAATATTTCGCGTTAGTCTTCAAACTGTTCAATCACTTATTAACAAACCTGTTTTAGTCACTTATACCTATACACAATAAATTACCTGAAATTTGTAAATAAATCTTCTCTCCTTCCTTTGTGACATGCGTGATGTGCAATCACGCAGATGCAGTGTATTTGCGTATCACTGCTTACTAAACTTACCCTGCCTTTGCATATTTCTGTTGTGTTTTGCTCCAGTAGTCAACCTATTTTTACTTTCAGGGGTTATATATTTGCAACCTGTCCCCGATTTTTGGCTTTGTATTTAAAAAAGCACCACCACTGCCATAAAAATTAAAAAAATAAAGTTGATCTCTCCTACCTGCAATGTGTGTAGAGTACTAAGCCCACAAATCATAAGAGCGATTTTCTGATTGCCTAATAAACTAGTACTTGTGGTGTGAAATGACAGGCTAGGTGAACCCCTCTTGCACTATAAATAGGAAACAAAAACATTTTTTACTTATTTTTAAGGTAAACTTTGGTAACTCCTGTAAAAGGGCTCAAGTACATATAGCATTCACTCTAAATACAAAATGATGTCAATACATTTTAATATAAAAGATAACATAGGCGCAAGTTAGACTGCAATATGAGCTTTGCATCACTTAATGGGCGATTCACTATATGTAATTAGCAAGATGTGTCATTCAAATATTACTATCAACTGCAGACTGATTAGACTATTGTGCCAAGACTTGTATAGCAGATGTAGGGCAGAAAAAAATACTGTCATATCTGACAAAAATGTAAAGAAAAATGCTGCTCTTTTTCATTTCTTAAATTTAACTAGTTCTGCTTTAAAACAATAAAGTACTGCACATGTAATATTCAAATAACAATTAAAACAAAGCAAAAAGCAGAGGAATTGACACTGACGATAGTGTTACACCCACCAAGCTCACGGACAGGGAAAGCAGTAAACCTACGTACTGAGAATCCAAACAAAATCGCTACAACAATGTAATGTTCTTTTTACGATTTTACAAGAAAGCAGATATGAAATTTAAACGTGGTGATAGATAAAACTCTAAACTACACATCTTTTCACAGCTTGAAAATCGCAAAAGCTCAACTGTAACACAGGTTGACTGACCATACGTTTATTCAACACCCAACAGTTATTTGGCACTAAAAAATCTAATGTGGAAGGGTTCAGAACAATAATGCATACACAATGTTACTTCCTCAATAAACAGTCACACTTTCTCATCACACAGTTTCCTAGATATACAATTTATTATTCACATTTCAGCAAGTGTTTATTTGTAACCAATGAGTGCGGCAGAGACAAATTCCCTGCAGTCAAGTGTACCAGCTGAGCAGCACTTAGCGGAAGACATTTCCGCAGCCACTTCAATTCTGTCAAAATTGAAACACACTGTTCAAACACAGACAACAGTGCCCATCACAACCTGTTCACTTTTAAACACTTTGTTGGAACTTCAAGACTCTCGAAGGTGAGAATGAGACCACTTAGTTTCTTCGGAATAACAGAAAACAATTAGTATTACATTAATAAAACTTGCCTGTGGCTCACTGCCAATAAAGTACCGGCAGATTAACTTCACCCACACCCTTGTCGAATTAGCATGGCGTGACTAATCTGAATTTATCAGAATACAACAAAATGATCCAGCACAAGGGAGAAGATTAAAGTGCTCCGCTATGACAAAAGAATGCCAGTCCACGATCTCCAAGATGCAATACAAAAATTCTTTATTGCCACTAATATGGTTAAAGTACGCTGAACCATTAGTCCAAACAGAAACCAGCGTACTGCTTAACAGATGATAAAATCAAACCAGCTACCAGAAAAATTTAACCAAACATCCAGAAATGCGGTAAAATAACACAAAATTAGGTTAAGCGCTTTCACCCGTATACTACGAACTTCATCAGAACCCCTTTGCTATAATACAGATGCCTTGTATAACTTTTTAGGCGCCAAAAAAACGCATTTTGAAAAACCAACATTCCATTACGATTGTAATCATTTTAAAATGCTATCATCTATTCTTATTTCACTTGTATAATCCTGTAGTTAAAATCTTAATAGTCAGACTTGAATTGCATGATATTATTAAACATTATACTTTAAATAATGTACATAGTCTGTATAATATGATGACAAATACTATATAATACTGAAATGTCACAATCATTCCTTCGTACTTTATCTATGCTTCTATCGTTCTTTTGGCATAGCGGAGCAGTTTGGTCACTTTTTGGTCTGCTGGTTTGTTTATAGTGATGGTTAAGCAGTACGCTGTTATTTTAGTATTAGCTTACAGCATACCTTACCACGCCAGCGGACATCAGAATTTTGTATTGCATCTTGGAGATTGTGACTGGCATTCTTCTGATACAGCGGGGCAGACCGCTCCCAAAATACTTGCTGTATTGTGAAGTGGAGGTGTTTGGGCACTCATAGGTTCCGTGGCAGTTTTCATTTGTAGTATCTTTGTGTGGAAGCCATTCGCACATCCTGTAAAGGATAGACCGAAAAATATGAGGTAAAAATCTGAACAGGACTTTTAAAGCACATAACAAGGACATATACAGGCTTAGGAAGGGAAAAAAAGATTACAATACCTTACTGGAAGAAACAAAAAAAGTCAAACTAAACGGGAACTGCTTGTAGTGCGATCCGTGAAATCCTTGAGTGACGAAAATAAAATAGAGGTTCCAGTAGCAGGTGAAATCCAGTAGCAGGTGAAATCTTCAATTCTTTGCAAAAAGAAAGGAAATACCTGCTACTGGACTCTCTTTTTATTTGGAGAAAAATAAAAGAAATTTAGGTTGGGGCGGAGGAGTTATGCAAGTGGTGGCTTAGATTGCAAGATTCCGATTGGCTGCTACCACTTGCTTTATCAAGAACTTTGAAACAAGATTTTCTACTATAACTTCAATGTGATCTTAATGTAAAAACACTCTGAATCGTAACTGCAGAAGGCAAATTACACATTCAGTTATGATTCAGCGTGTTTTACATTAAGGTGAACTACAAATCTGCAGTCTCGCTTGTGGAAGGGACTCTGAGCTAATGGCTTGTAATTTTTATCTTCTCATGGCGCGCTCGGGTTTACACAGGCGCCATGAGAAGGTACTCTGGGTTAATGAGTTAAACATTTTAGCTAAAAACAGAAGAGTTGGCAGTCTTAATGCTAACATGCATCAGTGGCGTTCAAAGATTTTTTTGTTGCTTGGTATTTTCAGGTGCCACAGATGTTTGTTGTTTGCAGTCTGTTCTTGGTTTTCACTTCTACCGTGGCTGTTTGCTTAATGAAATAGTGATTCACTTTGTCAGCCACAGTAGGGGAAGAGTGCTGTAATTTCAGCCTGTTTTGATCTGGGTCAGCAAAGTCTTCTAGCCCCATCTGTTCACATGATGTGAGCACAACATTGTAGACACCTTAGCATGTTTCAGCTGTTGCTTTTCTACCCTGCCTGTTGATTTTGAGTATCATGTCCCATGCTCTACAGGCATGCCTTGTATACTGCAAAAGGAGGCAGTTCTGGGTGCATTGTGAGTGATGAGAAGAGCACTCGTGGCTATAACATCTGACTGAAACTGTACTGAATTTATGCACTTTTATCATGCCCTGACATAGGAGAAATTAAACTGGGGGAAAAACACAGCAGAGGGGGTCCACAGAACCAAGGATATTGAGATTCCTTTTTAGATAGATCCTTCCAGCACTCCTGAAAGGTTGCCAGATTGTCCCTCTTTGGAGGCAGTCTGGGAGCGCTTATCCTTTCGCCAGAAATCCTGAATAGCCATTAGAAAAAACTCTTGGGTGCAAAGGATCAGTTTCATTCCCGTTTTACAAATTCCTGTTAAAGGAAAAGTATCCCAGATGTTCACCCAATCAGAGAGAGCTAGCAGCTGAGATCTGAAAGTTGCTAGAAAAGTATCATCCAAGAGGTCTTCCAGACTAAACAGGATCTGGAATTTACTCAAGGTTCTTTTTAGTGTTAAAAAAGATGGACCTGAGACCTATCTTGGAGGTCAGGTATGTAAATCAGTTTTTGTAGAATTCCAAATTCCAGATAGTTACAGTTCAGTCCTTTCTACCTTTCCTACAGAAGGACAACTGGATGTGCTCAGTCCTTTCTACCTTTCCTACTCAAGGACAACTTGATGTGCTCAGTCGATCTTTAAGATGCATACTGTCCCATCAGTAAGAACAGGTACTCTTGAAGGTATCTAGGCTTCCGGCTGGGAGGCAGTCATCTGTTCAGAGCCCTGCTCTTAGGTGTCACCACAGCCCCCAGGGTGTTCAAATGCTTGACAATGGTAGCATCTCACCCAAGACTGCTCGAATTCAGAGCGTTTACTTAAGACAACTGGCTCCTCACTGTCTCAACCAGGCATCTGCTTGTAAAAGCCAGAGACTACTTATTCCAGCTGGCTCACTTACTGGGAATCACTATCAGTATGGACAAGTCACAACTTCAACCAGTCCAAGTCTTGGACTTCATAGAGGCATGAGTAACTCTAGCTGTTTTGCTTCAAAATAGAGTACTCACAAAGAAGACGCATGTCAGACTCTCTCTTCCTTTTTCCTCAGCAAAACTGGTCCTCCAAGCTCTATTGTTGATGGCTGCTGCAATTACTTTAATTTGCGCTGTTCTCCACATGAGAATTCTTCCGTGGACCCTAGCAGTGCACTGGTCCTTTCATCAACACCCCTTAAGACATCTGATAAAATTGTCTTAGGCTTGCAGAAAGTCTCTTCTTTGGATTCACTACGAGGTCGTCACTCAAGGGCATCCATCTATCTTTCCTGTCCCTGAACACCACATTAACTGCAGATGCGTCCCAGTTGGGGTAAGAGGGCATTACTTGGGATGGACTGTTAAAGGCATGTGGTCCCCATAAGAGACAGATTTGCGTATCAGTGTCCTAGAGATGAGTAGTGCTTCTAGTATTGTAGACCTTTGAGAGCTTTCTCCATCTTGGGACTATTGCAGTACAGTCGGACAACATATCAGTAGTCTGGTACATGAATAAACTGGGGTAACCAGATCCCTACCCCCTTTGTCGAGAAGCAGTGAGTGTGTGACAGTGGATGATCTCATCCATCCACTTTCTTGTAGTGATGCACTTACCGGGGAAATCAATATTCTAGTGGTTAAACTCAGCAGGACCATCTTCATGCCTCACAAGTGGTTTTTCAACCAGTCAGTGACGAGCATGGTCTTCCACAGGTGGGGTTAAAACTTGCTGCGACCTGTTTGCATCTCCCCGCAAAAACAAATGCAATGGGTTCTTTGCCATTGTCCCACCTCGGGGACAGTCACCGAGAGATGCTCTAGTCCATGTTTGGCCCTCTGGTTTCCTTTATTCCTATCCTACTCTGCTGGTCATCCCCAAGTTTTTTCAGAAAGCACTTTGAAGAGCAGAGTAATTCTCATTGCTCCCTTTTGGCATCGACTGGTGTGGTTCCCCTTCCTATGGTCGTAACTAGTACATCCTCCTAGGATGCTAGATCTCAGAACAGACCCACCTATCTCACCTGTCAGTGCAGATTCACTCTAACATTGCAGGCCTCAAGGTGACCACATAGTTTCTCCAGTTCCAATGATGGCTAGACATTCCAGGCTTTCCCTTCCCAGTTGCAAAAATCCTAATCTCATCTTGTAACCCTTCAACTGGGAAGATTTGCAAAAGTAAATGTAAAAGATTTTCTTTTTGGTCTAATCAGAGAGAGTTGGATCCTTTTACCGCTCATCTTCCTGCTATTCTAGATGTCCTTGCCTTGATTTTTCAAGGCAGAGCAAGTTTTTCCACAATTAGTTCAGTTAGCCATCTCCAACTATCACAGTGGAGTTAATATAAATGACACTAAAGGAGAAGCATTTTGTAAGGCTTTTCTTAAGGGTACCGTTTTACTCAAATCTTCAATAAAGGACCCTACTCCACCTTGGGACATCACTGTGGTTGTGCAAACTTCAGTACATTCTCCCTTTGATCCATCAACAAAAGTAGACCTCGTATTTCTTTCCTGGAAAACTGTATTTCTGGTGGTTATAACTTCGGCAAGACGAGTATCTGAACTCAAGTACTATGTTCCAAAACACCTGTGTTTGCTTTTCACAAAGACAAAGTTACATTATGCACAAACCCTACGTTTTTACCCAAAGTTGCCTCTGAAACCAACATCAGTCAAGTGATCAATTTGACCATTTTCTTCCCCAAATTTGAAAATAAAGAATACACCCTTCATCTTTTAGATGTACATAGACAACTTTGTTTTTGCCTTCACAGGACCCAAAGAGTTTAGGAAAACTGATCGTTTGTCTCCTTTACTAATAATAGAATGGGAAAACCAGTTTCAAAAACTACAGTGGCTAAATAGATAACCAATTTTATCTCCTATGTTTATTCCTTGAGAGGCATAACTTTACCAATTTTAACCAAGGGTGCATTCAACCAGGTCAGTGTTTGCATTGGCTGCTTTTTGGGCTAGTGTATCCATTGATATTTGTGCAACGTCCATGGTTTAAAACTCGTAACTTTCATTGCTCATTACAAAGTAGACATCTTCTCCAGAGGTAGAGCCCTGCTGTTCTCTGAAACATCCTTCCATGAAGGCCACTGCAGCTGTCCCATTTGTTGAAGAATGAATGAAAATGACAACATCAGATAAAGAACTTGGGTAATCACCACAGCGTTTCATCTCTGTTGTCCACTTTTATTCTTCCTCAACTTCCCTTCCTCCATCCCCCTGTCAGTGTCTTGGGAGAGACCTGATGGAATTGTTGATAGACGCCATAGTTCCTGTTTGAGCTCCTGATCTTTTAGCTATCACTTTCTGTCATAGCGTCATTGTATTTTTTGATAATACATACAACAGCAGCAAAGTCAGTCTGGTGTATTGCAGTGGTCAGTGGCATTGTGGGGAAGTTAGGAACTAGAGTCTGATCCTAGAATCTGTAGAAGGTGGCAGAGTCTGATCTGAGGATCAGATCCGAATGCAGTTGTAGAGGAAGAATAAAAATGTACAGCACTGGTGGAACATAACATGGTGAATACATAACTTTTTGTGTTATAAGTCATCAGATGTCATTTGTGAACACGTTCCTCTTTTTAATAATAAAATGAGTCAGCAATTTCAAGTGTTTCTTAAATGTAAAAAGTTCCTTATGTTAGGCCATTATGATATTTATACTCTCCTTTAGGGAGCATGTTTACACACAAATGCCCTTTGTGGGCCCCTGTTTGAATTAAGTGAGAGTCTTTCTCTGAGCCCTAGAGTGTTTGTGTTCTTTCAGTCCAGCGTAGACCCAAGAAACCACAGCTCCCTATGACTTGATAAGAAGTTTTAATGCATTGTACAGCAGCATTCATCTCTGCCACCTGGGTCTTAGATCCCCTGATTATTTCTCACCTGTCCATAGTCTAGCCTCCCTAGTGTTTTGAAGTAGAGGAAAAGTGTCTGTTCTTCCAGAGTCTGTGATCATTCTTTTTTCTTAACAGAAGAGTAAAGCATCTTCCACAGTGAACTGTTATGGTGTCTGTTTTAATTATGTGTGCTATTTCTGGGGCATCAGATTCAGGCATGTTCTCTGCACAAGATATGGCTTACACCCTTCTATTTCAAGGAAGAGTGTAGGCAGGCTGTCTTCAGTTTTCTGTCTTTTTGGGGAAGTTGTCTTTTGGCAAAGGTTCGGTCAAACCTTGAAAAAGCCCTCTCACAGAATGAGGAAAGGCTTTCCAGCTACAAGCAGTATTACCATTTCCATTTGTCCTAGCTAAGTATCTCAGGAGCAGACACCCCCTTAGGCTGAACAGCCACTATCCTGACTGCATTCCAGAGTGTTTGGAGGGCGGTACATTCCTCATGGCATGTCTTTGGTCTCTTAGGACTTAACCTCAGAAAGGGTCTTACCTAGTGACCAAGTATTAGAGCCTTTAGTACAGGGCTGGATCCTACTTCTCAGTGGCCATAGAAACTTTTTCCTTGAAAACAAGACCAGGGGTTCTGTTGCCTCTTTCCATAATGGATGAAATCAGTTCCCCATCCTGTATTCCCATGATTTTGAGTTCAGGTTTATACGCCGTTTAAAACTAAACAATGCAAAGATAAAAGAAAGTAAAGCAATAAGCTAAAATATAAAGCAGTCATGTGGCAAGGGAACAGCAAGTTGGGTTGAAGTGAAATTGATAAAACAAAACATAAGGTTAAACTAGTTGGAATGTGCCTTGAAGGGGACCCCTTGAAGCCACCTAATATTTGGGTCATCTGGAGACACCCTTATGATATTTAAAATGTGTAGTGGAATAAGAGAATAAACAGTATCCTAGGAGCCAGCATCAGCTCTTGGAAGGTAGAGCAGTGGGAGACTATCAGGACATAATCACCAGCAACCACTTGATATGGGGAGGAGCCTCTGCTAGATGTATAAAGATTAAAACTGGAAATATGACATGCATTAAACAAGCAGTCTGTGTAGCCAATCAAGTGCAGACTTTGTAAGCCCCCAGACTGAGAGAGCATTAATGTAGTCAAAGTGCACAAAAATCATTGCATGCAAAACCACAGCAAGTTTTTTTTTTATGGCAGAAAGTACTCAGTCCTGACAGCATTCTGAAGATGAAACTAGAATGACATCATAATTGATAGTTAACTTTGATAGGCTTACAATACAAAGACTAATTTCTGGAGCACACACTTTCAGAGAATCCTGAGCTAAAATTGCATCATTAGCATAGTACTGGTACTATGAGCCTGTATCACCATTAAAATCATCTGTTGACGAAGTGCACAGTGATAAGGTGGAACCTTTGGTACTCCATATCTTGGGTGCTAGGTGATGAAGACGAATACCTGAAACAGCATTTTGAAAAGCGGCTTGGAGTTGGGAGGCCGACCACTTCTGGGTGGCCACAGTAGGACTTGAATGTGGTAGAATGCTAGAATAACCAAATGTGAGAATCCGTTGCAAGATGGAGGACCAGGACAGAGTAATCTGATCTTCAGCCATGAGTAGATAATTAAAAAAGCATACATTAAGATCAGTCCAAGTGCTACATCTGAAATCAGACTGAAGTGGATTTTATACATTTTTAAGATGAATGTCAAGTTGTACATAAATTGCCAAACCTTCTGAAGGACCTTGCTTACAAAAGGCTGGTCTGAGAAGTGATGCTAACTGTCTTGATAGCCTGCTACAGACCACCCTCCCAAACCCAGGAACCCCTCTCGGCCTTCCTGAGAACACTGGAAAATATGAAGGTCTCTCCAAACGCCATTATATTGGGCGACTTCAACTATCCAAACATAGACTGGGAGCATTACTCTAGCTCCAACACCCTAGCCCAAAGGTTCCTAGAATTTATAAACTCAAATGCTATGGAACAACTTGTTACCACTCCCACAAGAGGGGAAAACATACTGGACCTGATCATCACCAACATGGGGACACTATGCTCCAGACCAGAAGTGTATCCCTCACTGGTAAGATCAGACCATAAACTAATCTCACTGGATATTCACATTCCTACCCCACCTCCTGCCCAGAAAACCACAGTGAAAAACTTCTCTAAAGCAAATTTCACACTCCTCAAAACCGAGGTGGAATCCTTCAAAGCCCCCGGGCCTGTGGAAAATACGGCCCAGACCGCAGAATCCTTTATAAATGCATTCTATGAACACCTTCAGGAATGCATGGATCATGCAATCCCAAATAAAACCAAGACCCAATCCTCCAAAGGCAGACGTCCTGTCTGGTGGACCCCAGCCATAAACAAACTATACAATAGAAGGAGGAAGCTACTAAATTATAGAGCAAAATCCCAAAAAGGGAAGGCATCTCTGATCAGTATTAGCAAAAAACTACGGGCACTCATAAAATCGTCTAAGGCCAGCTTCGAGAGAAAAATTGCACAGGACACTAAGGATAATCACAAGGCTTTCTTTAGTTATGTTAGGAACCTGGGTGGGAATTCCCAGATATGCTCAGAATTAGTCCAAAATGACAAAAAATACACCAAACCCACAGACATTGCAACATCCTAGCTGACAGGTTCAGCGCCACCCCCCACCACCAAAAGGGCAAATATCTATCCCAGCAGAGTGCTGCCCCCCTGACATCTCAGATGCTCAGGTAAGAGCCGCTCTCTCCAAAGTAAAAAAACACAGCATCAATGGGACCAGACAGTGTCCCGGGCTGCGTCCTACATGAACTCCAAGAAGAGCTAAACCCAAACATAAAACTACTGTTCAATCTCAGCCTTACTACAGGATATGTACCCAAAGAGTGGCGTACAGCCACAGTGGTCCCTCTCCACAAAGGTGGTGCCTCAACGGATCCTGGAAACTTTCGCCCCATAAGCCTGACTAGCTTGGTCTGCAAAGCTAGGGAAAGGATAATCATGGACCTCATAAATAAAGATATTGGGGACCTACAGACACTGGATCCTACCCAGTTCGGCTTTAAGGGCAGATCCTGCCTCTTAAACCTGGTTGATTTCTTTGAAACAGTCACCAAGGCCATTGATGAGGGGAAAGGTGGTCCACACAGCCTACCTGGACTCGCAAAAGCCTTCGATACAATACCCCACTCGGGCATTATAGATAAGCTCACCAGCTTAAATATAAACCCCTATGTCACTAGATGGGTTGCAAACTGGCTCAAGGACAGAACCCACATGGTTAGAATTGCTGGAGCCATCCCAGACTCCAAACCAGTTACAAGTGGCGTCCCACAAGGCTCAGTCCTGGGACCTCTCTTGTTCGGTATATATTTCTCGGAGGTACAGGCCAACACGGAAGGACTGTGGCTGACCAAGTTCGCAGATGACTGCAAACTGGGCGCCATAATCGACTTTCCAGCCGACACAAGCATCCTTCAAAAGGGCCTCATAGAAACAAACAACTGGTGCCAGAGCCATGGCCTCAAGCTAAACGCCAAAAAGTGTATAGTCATCCCCTTTGGCAAAAACAAAGTGCCCACAAATTACCACATAGGTGGTAATCCATTAAGTACAGAAGAAGTAATTAGGGACCTGGGGACCCAAGTTGATAGCAGTCTCTCATTTGACAACCACATGGCCAAAGTGGTTAGAAAAACATTTTATATAGCCCACCTAATCATGAAAGGATTCACATCTAGATCAGGGGAGGTCATCGTGCCTCTTTACTCAATTATGGGCCTGATGAGGGATGAGTACAATGCCCCTTTTGGGATGTACCTTACCAGACACCTGCAGCAACTGGAAAGACCCCAAAAGTACCTCACCAAGAGGATCAAAGGGCTCAAACAGATGCCATATGCTGCCTGGTTAAAGAAACTCCAGCTCTACTCAGTGGCATACCGCCTGTTCAGGGGCGATCTGTGCCTGACTTATAAAGCCATGTCCAACCTGGAATTAATGGACATGCTGCACCTCAGAAAACCCAAATCCCATCGAGCTACGTGCTCGAGAGACTTGAACCTCAGCACTGAAATAAATAGGACATGCTGGAGGGACAGATTCATAACCCAGAGGCTCCCTTCACTCTGGAATAAAATCCCAGTCCAGGTTAGGCAGAGTCCCTCATTGACTCTCCAAGTGGAATCTTGATGAGTGGATGGGAGATCGTAGGTTTAACCTGGGTATCACTTCTGTGTCACTGTTAGACAGAGGCACAGTATACTAACCTCGAAAAAGGGCATAGCAAAATTAATTTAAAATGGGTGGCGAAAGCCAAACACATTCTGGCTAGGCTTATAAATGCCCTAGGGCGGATAGCCTAGTATGAACCTATGAGTCCAGTGAAGGATTCTTGTGGACTTGGGTAAGGCCTCCTTTAAAATTGATAGGAAGACACCTGGTTGCAGAGGACCAGATGATACTAAAAAGATCTGGACCCAGTACCACCTGGCAAAACAGTACCTTCCTCCTAGGACATTGATAAAGGTCGGAAGTTATTTGGCAGCTTTAAACTTGGGAAGGTCACGTGTGTTGGGCAAATCTGTGACATTCCAACTTCTGACAGGAGCAGTCAGTGGATCACTGCCTTTCTATGCTGTGATATATACTGCACTTACCCATTTGAGGAGATGCACTTAAGCTGAAAATTGAGGGACAAGCTAATGATCTTCTTGTTTCACTGTTGCAGTCATCACATTTGAGTTATCTGTCTGCAGGTTGTACTCAGCTGGCCTGAATACCAGAGTCTTGAGATTCCTTTGTCGGATGCTGTTGCTTCTTCCATGGCGTCAGGTTGTCAGGGATATAAAACATGCAGCCAATGCCATTAAATCAGTCTTTCTTGCCGTGCGGTGCCCGAAGCAGAAACAGTTTGCAAGTGTTGGTCGGCCGACTCCTGAAATTTTCATTTTTCGAGTTTCAGACCTGAAGTCTTCTAAGAGATAAGTACCCCGTTGGGGATCCTTTTTTCTTGCTCTAACCGATGTCAGAAAAAAATAATTTTCTTGCTTTTGGAAAGCAAATACCTCAGAGATTTTCATTCTTACTGCATCACCTGTTTAGGCCCAGAACGCAATGTCCCTCGCTGTCTGTTTTGTGCCTTGTTCAATGCCTGAAATATTAGTTGTCGGGCTATTTTTGTAGCCAAGTTCTTTAGCTGTCGATCTCCGTACTCCGAAATGTCTTCGGTAAGCCATCCGACTACCGATCTTGGGTCCAAGGCTGCCGACGACGTTACCGTTAAGCTAGTTGCCAGTCCGCCGGTACTCAGTGAGGTGCTTTTGCAGCCCCTGATAACTGCTTCTACAGATTCACAGGCTTCTACTGAGGCCTATTCAGAGTCTGGTATGCCGCGAGATACTTCGACTATGGACCTTGCGGATGTCTCTACCTTGGATGGGTCCGGAGCCACTGTACAGACACCGGCTTCTGATGGTGTTTTCATGCCTTCTGATCTTCATATTAAACCGACTACTTCCTTTCAAACCAAAAATACCAAATTTATCAGGCCTAAAGTTAGCAGAATGCCTAGGAAACAGACTACCAAAGTGCATTCTAAGGCCCACTTGCCACAAAAACAAATGATTAGAATGGCTGAAGACCTCATTACTTTAATTGGGGGAAGTCAGCCTTCCCCCTCAAAAAGACCCAGAACTGATTTTCCTTCTGATTCTTCTGATCAGAAATCTGATTATTCTGATCCTTCTATACCCTTATACCTATGAGGATTCTGAAGCTGAGGATTCCATTCCCTCTGCTTCCCCTCCAGAGGATTTTCTTTTGGTAAAACCCTGCACACCCTTGGTGAACATTTTCGCTGGGAGAGCCAGGACTACTTCCAGTCCAAAGAGAGACTCAGGGAATTTTTAAGCTTGCCTCAGCACAGGCCTCTAGCTATCCCTACTGTTCTGGAAATTGTAGATGATGTCTTCCTGGAATCCAGCCTTACCCCCCAATACCTTGCCTCCAGCTCCCAGGAAACCTGACGGGTAGTATAGAGTGCCTGACTCCCACAAATTACTTTTTAGGAATCCTACTGCGGATCCAGAGACCATTTCCCAGGGACCTAAAGGCATTAAGGCTACAACTGCCAAAAATTCTACCCCATCGGACAGGGATTCCAGGGCATTAGATAGATGGGGAAAAAAGGTATACACCTCTGCTACGCTTGCCATTAGGGCTTTAAATTGCCAGCTTCATATGTTAAAGTATCAGCAGCATATTATGGAGCCAATTAAACAAAAAAATGTTTTTGATTCCAAGAGTTAATGCATTCTGCTAACCAAGTTGGTAAGCATACTTTGCAATGTGGGTGTGATGCTTTAGAAGCATCTTGCAGGGCTGCTGTTACTGGGTCTGTTCTTAGAAGATATGCTTGGCTTAAGGAACAAAGCTTGCCAGATCATGTCAAAGCAAATTTACTGGATGCACCATTAAATCAAGAGCGTCTATTTGGTAATAAAGCAGAAGTCGTCCTCAAAAGAATGGAGGAGAAAGCTAAATCTATGCAAACGGTTAAGGATTTCTTACAAGTACAACCATCTATATTCAGTAAAGATTGGCCTTCAAAAAAACTGGTCTTTTCCAGTCCCTTCCAGGCCTTCTCAGTCCAAATCCAGGGGCAGCAGACCACCAAGACTTCAGTCTCAGACTATGCACAGATCTAAGCAATGGAGTGCTCCCATGTCCAAATCAGGGAGTAGTAAGCCTCCATCCTTTGATAAAATTGCACAATGACTTATCCTTAACTCTTCCAAGTGTTGCCCAAGTACTTGCACCTTTAGGAGGAAAACTTGCACTGCATGCCAAAAATTGGCAATACATTACCCAAGACAAATGGGTCTTAAACATTGTTTCCCAGGTATACAGATTCCAATTACACTCACTCCCATACATAAGCGGATGGCCAGACCTACCACCAAACCAGTGGGCAGAGGCCCAAAAGCCATGTACATTCTCTTCTCAGTATCAAGGCTATTCAATGTGTCCCAGCAGAACAAAGGGGACAAGGTTTTTATTCCAGACAGTTTCTGGTCCCCAGAAAAGAAAATTCTTTGCGTCCTATCCTGGATCTGTCTATTCTCAACACCTTTTTGGTGGTTCCAAAATTCAAAATGTTAATTCTCCAACAGCTGCTTCCTATCCTAGCCAAGGACTCCAGGCTAGCAACCCTAGATTTAAAAGAAGCTTATCTGCACATTTCCATAAGGGAATCTTGCAGAAATTGCCTACGCTTCAGAGCAGGCTCTATGCACTAGCAGTTCTCTACACTTCCCTTTGCCTTATCTACTGTGCCCAGGGTATTCACAAAGTGCCTAGCCCCAGCCATTGCATATTGCAGGTAGAGAGGAATTCAAATTTACCCATACTTGGGACGATTGCCTGATTCAGGTGGACAGTCAGGAATTGCTACTTCAGCACCTGGCATTTGTAAAGAGATCTCACTTCACTGGGGTATACAATCAACATAAAGAAATCTCAACTGGTACTCTGCCAAAAGATTGTATTCCTGGAAGCAAGCTTGAACACAAATTCCCAGATGGCATTCCTCACTCCAGAGAAACAAATTTATTTGACAAACTGTTTCAATCTACTGGCCACCAAAACCCGGCTATCTGCAAGAAAAATGCTGCAAGCTGTAGAGTTCATGGCCTCTTGCATTCTGCTTATTTCATATGCAAGACTGCATATGAGGAAACTTCAATGGTACCTAAAGTCTCTAGTGTCAACCTTCGCAGGACCTGCAAGCAATGATTCCTATCATTCCTTGCCTAAGGACAGAGTTCCTGCAACCACAACAAGGGACTCCCTATCATTCTTCCCCCTGCCGCCCAATCCCTAACAGATGCATCAGACTATGTATGGGGGGCTCACATGCCAGGGCAGTACATTCAGGGCAAATGGAACCCAAAGCAAATGCACCTGCATATCAAGTCAAAAAGAAATGTTAGCTGTGCAGAATGCTCTGACAGCCTTCAAGGGCCTTATTCTTCCAAGACAACTATTGGTAAAGACAGACAACACCACAGTTATGTGGTACATAAACAAGCGGGGGGGGGGGCCCATTCCTACCCACTCTGCAGACTAGCCATGGCTCTGTGGAACACAGCGTTGAGCAACCAAGTGCACTTACAAGCTCAATTCCTGCCAGGCAAACTAAATTCACTGGCAGACTACTTTAGCAGAAATCTCATGGATCCACATGAGTGAAAACTGGAATCCAAAATATTCAAGCTTTTGAGGAACCGGTTGGGCGGGGTACCAGAGGTGGACCTTTTTGCTTCCCCTCAGAACATTCAGTTGAGCAAATATTGCACCAGAACTCCACACAGTCAAGCTTGGAAAGTGGATGTTCTGTCCTTCACCTAACCTCTCAGTCTATGCCTTTCCCCTCTGCCACTCCTCAAAGGTTCTACTAAAATCAAACAGGACAAGCCAAGGACAATCCTGATTGTACCAGACTGGCCATGCCAGCACTGGTACCCTCTTTTGCACAGTATGACAGTGCTACAACCATGGCACCTGCCTCAGACCCCTTCCCTGCTGTCACAGCAGGCAGGCCAGATTCTGCACGCTCAGCTACAGACCCTGAACCTTGCAGCCTGGCTTATCCCCGGAATTCAACACCAGCAAACCTCAGTAAGCAGGTGCTGGATGTCATTCTTGAGGCAAGGAGGCCTAGTACTAGAAAATCCTATTCAGAAAATGGAAAAGACACTTCCTTGAGCCAGTCTCAGGGAATGGGCGCAACTGTGCCCAGCTTACCTCATATACTAGATTACTTAACAGATATGCTCCACAAAGGCCTATCCTGCCTTCAGTTAAGGTTCATGCCTCTGCCATCTCAGCTCATTACAATACTGAGCCCACACCTCTTCTCTTGTCCTCTGGTAAAACAGTTTCTTAGAGTGGCCAAATATTTAAGACCCCCCCACCACCACCACCACCAGGAGAACTACCACTCCAGCCTGGGACCTTAACTTTGTGTTAGAAAAGCTCACACTTCCGCCCTTTGAACCTGCGGCCACAGCAGAGTTAAAATTCCTCTCATGGAAAACAGCTTTACTTCTAGGCATCACTTCAGCAAGAAGAGTGTCTGAATTATAGGCCCTTTTGGCAGTGCAATCCTTCATTATCTTATATGCAGACAGGGTTTCCCTCAGGACTAACCCATCCTTTATGCCCAAGGTGATGTCTAGTGTGGCTTTACCAGTCAATTCATTTGCCAACTTTTTTTCGTGATCCTCAGAGTAAAGGGGAAATGATCCTGCATTCCCTGGAGGTGCACAGGCAGCTTAGGTTCTGTCTGGACAGGACTAAACCTCTCAAAAAATCTAGTCAGCTTTGCTGCAGGGGCAGAGGGCAAGGCCATTTCAAAGCAAACTATTTCTAAACAGCACACTGCATCCATTTCTGCTACAAGCACCATGGGAAACCCACCCCACAAGGGATCAGAACTCATTCCACTAGGGCTATATCAGCCTCTACAGCATTTCTCATGGGATTCCCTACCAGGGACATCCTGGAAGCTGCAACCTGGAGCTCTGTACACACTTTCACCAAGCACTACCACTTACCTATATTTTCTAAATCCAGAGCTGGATTTGCCACAGCAGGCTTACAGGGCCTGATTGCCAGCCCTAATGCTTCATAAGTGCCTCCACCCTTCCTTAGCTTTGGGAATCAAACCAAATGTGACGACTGCAACAGTGAAACATGAAGAAAATAGTACAGTTGTGTACACTTGACATAAATGTAGATGTTCGAGTGTATTCACTGTTGCAGTCCTTGTTACTCTCCCTCCAGCCTCCTGACTTATATTGATTTCTTTCCTATCCTTTTTATCTGGCATATCTTATATTATTGGTACTTGCTTTTTGATGGGGGTATTGCATGCCATGTAATTGCTTCCTATTTTGGGGGGACCTGACATCTGCAGCAAGAAAAACTGATGTAATGGCATACCCCTGACGACCTGACGTCATGGAAGAAGCGACAGCATCCAACGCAGAAATCCCAAGACTCTGGTATTCAGGCCGGCTGAGTGCTGCCTGCAGGCAGATAACCCAAATGTGATGACAGCAAAAGTGAATACACTCAACCTCTACATTTATGGTAAGTGTACGCAACTGTACTTTGCTCAGTTAGTGAAGCCTTCTGAAAGAGATTGGACTTCTTACACTTAGTCACCTAGAAGAGTGTAGCTGGTCATTTTGGCACAACAGAGATTTGCTTGTGCAAAAAGAAAGTCAACTTTCTGGGTATTGACTGACTAGAGGCATAATGCTCATCCATTCTGTTTGCCCTCCAGAAGTCTAGTGTAGTGACAGTTGCATTCACTCCTGCTTTCCTGTTTTTCAAGAGGTTGGCACTCATATTGTGGTGAGAGAGAGGCTTCAGAAGGC
>NC_056735.1:1688124299-1688137871 GCF_019279795.1 Protopterus annectens
GGAAAAAACCCACCCCTTTTTCCCCAAAGTTTTCCAAAAAAAGGGTTATTGGATGGAGTTTTTCTACCATTAATCTCCATTTGGCTTTTATCTCTTAATTTCCATATCAAGGAGGAGCCTACCCTTTTTCCAAGCTGTGCAAAGCCTTTCTGAAAGGAGTTTTTCTCAGACCTGTTAAGGATCCATCTCCGCCATGAGATTTTACCTTGATGCTGCATTCCCTAATGCAGAACCTTTTGAACCAGCTGGTTCATGTGATATTAAAGTCCTTTCAGGAAGACCGCCTTTTTAGTGACCATTACTTCTGCCAAAAGGGTCTTGGAACTTTAGGCTCTGTGCATTAAGCCTCCATTCATGATCTTTCATAGGGACAGGATGTCCCTTAGAACAAATACTTCCTTTTTCCCTAAAGTGGCCTCAGAAACTAATCTCAGTCAATCTATTCAACTACCAGTCTTCCCTAATTATTCTAATAAAGAGGAATATATCTTGGAGTGTTTAGACGTCTACAGGCAATTGCATCTTTATCTAAAAAGGACTGAGGAGTTAAAGTTGTACCAACTCTTTGTGGCCTTCTCTCAAAACAGAAAGGGCCAGGCAGTTTCCAAAGTGACTATTTCCAGGTGGATTGCTAGTTGAATTTCCTTCTTTTATGCTAGTAGGCATTTTGAATTATTCAGACCAGTTAAGACCCACTCAACTAAGTCTGTGACTACGTCATCAGCCTCCTTGGTTAAACTTTCCCTTGATGAGGTTTGTGCTGCTGTGACATTGTCTAATCCACACCCTTTCATTTTGCAGTGCAAATTGGGCTTGGTATCTAGGAACAGGGCTTCCTTTTGTTTGTCCGTACTCAGGCGTATTCTTCCTTGAGGGCTAGCCAGGGTACATAGCTGGAGAGACTGACCCATCTATGATGAATAATGACACGGATAGCATCGGATAGAGTTGTGTTCTTACCGTAACTTGACATCTGTGCTATCCAGTACCATTATTTATCAAATTCCCGCCCTCATTCCCCCTTCCTTCTGAATGTTCTGGGGATGCTGGAATGGCTTGTATTTGATAAGAAGTTTTTGGTCTTCTGTTGCAGTTTGTTTCTGGGTTTCAATTAATTTAGAAAACTTGATCTGAGGGTTAGAAGGTAGGAAGGGATTATGGGATGGGGGGGGAGCTTGAGCTCTGGATTTGTCTGAGAAATTGTCAGATCCAAGACACATCTGTGGTGAGTAATGACACTGGACAGCACAGATGCCAAGTTATGCTAAATACATAACTCTTTTGTTAACCTGATTATAGTTTCATAGGTTCTTACTAAACATGTAGCCAAGGAGACCATACAGAAGCTCCGCCATCACCCAGTACTAGTGGTGGACTAGCAGTGTCCCCCACCCTGAATACATATACTTTTTCCAGATATTCCTGGTAAAAAAAAAAAAAAAAAAAAAAAATGCAGATGTTCGTGTTTCACTGTTGCACTCATTACACTTTGGTTATCCTGCTGGCAGGCTACCCACAGTCTGCCTGAATTCCAAAGTCCAGGTCCGGTGTCTGTTGCTGCCGCCTCTTCCCTGACGTCAGTGCGCCAAGGGTATAAAAGATGCAGCCAACGCCATTTTCTTCAGTCTTTCTTGCCACGCGGTGCCCGAAGCAAAAGCAGTTCGCACATGCCGGTCGACTCCTGAGATTTTCAAAAACGAATTTCAGATCCGAAGTCTTCATTAAAGCTAAGTACCCCATTGGGGAAACTTTTTTCTTGCTCCAGTCCGATGTCAGAAAAAGTTAACAGTTGTATTTCTTGTGGGAAGCAAATACCTCATAAGGATTTTCATTCTTACTGTATTCCTTGCCTAGGCCCTGAGCACAACGTTGCTAGCTGTTGGTTTTGTGCTAGATTTAACCAACGCACTATTAAGCGTCTGTACGCTTTTGCTTTTCATTACTTTGGCCGCAGATTCAATTATATAATGCCGTTGGAACAGCCGATGACCAGAGTTTATAAAAAGCGCAAGGAAAACGAAAAGGACAGGCATCTGAGGTCCAAAACAGACGAGGCTTCCGCTAAGCCAGTCGCTGGTTCTCAGTGAGGTGCTTTCACAGCCCTGGCGCCCGCTACCTCAGAGCAACAGGCCGCTGACTACTCCCACGTGGAGCCAGCTAGGCCTCTGGATACTCAAGGTATTGGACACACGGAAACTATTCCCTCAGATGGGTCCGGAGCCGCTGAGCAGGCTTCGGCTTCTGAGGGTGTTTTCAGACCTACACAGTTGTATGTAAAGCCTACTTCAGCTTCCAAAGCAAATACTAAAGCAGTTCTAAATTCAAAGAAATAAGTACAGCATTCTCCTGGACAGGCTACTATGCCTAAAAAACAGATGCTCAAAATGGCCGAAGATCTAATTACCTTGATCAGGGGTTCCCATCCTCCTCCTGACAAGAGGCTTAGGCAAGAGACCGAATGAATCTTCAGATCAGGTTTCCATTTCCTCTGACTCCTCTTCTGAACAGGAATACTCTCTTCCTCCTTATGAGGATTCTGATGCTGAAGAATCTATCCCTTCAGCCTCACCGCTTGAGGATTATTCTTTTGAGGAAACCGTGCATACCATGAGGGAGCACTTCCACTGGGAGAGCCAAGACTACTCAGAATCTAAGAAAAGGCTTAGAGATTTTCTTTTAGTAGCTCAGCACAGGCCTTTGGCTATTCCTCCTGTGTTAGACATTGTAGATGATGTATTTTCAGAGTCCGGACCCTGCTGCTGACCCAGAAACTATTTCTCAGGGTCCCAAAGGGGTCAAGGCTTCTACTGCAAAAAACTCTATCCCCTCTGATAGAGATTCAAGGGCACTAGACAGATGGGGAAAAAAGGTTTACACTTCTGCTACTTTGGCTGTGAGGGATTTAAAGTGTCAATTTCATATGCTTAAATATCAGCAATACTTAATGTCACTGCTAAAACAAAAAATGTCAAATTCTGATTTTGCAGAAAATAAGGAAATGCAGGATTTATTGCATGCAACTGAACTAGTGGGAAAGCATACATTGCAATGTGGTTTTGATTCTCTGGAGGCCTCTTGCAGGGCTGCAGTTATGGGTTGTGTCATTAGGAAGCATGCTTGGTTAAAGGAACAGAATCTGCCTGATCATGGTAAAGCAAAATTATTAGATGCTCCATTACAGCATGATACCTTATTTGGTGTTAAAGCAGTGGAGGTGTTGAAGAAAATGGAGAACAAAGCAAAATCTCTGTAAAACAGTAAAGAATTTCTTACAGGTACAGCCACCCAGATTTAGCAGGAACTGGCCTACAAAGAATTGGTCCTTTCCAGTGTCAGACAGGCCTCAGAGGCAGATACAGACGCCTCAGAGGCAGATCCCAGCCCCAGGGCTCATACAGCCCTAAACAGTGGGGCGCTTCTACCTCCAAAAGTGGAGAAGACAAATCACAGCCATACAGGAAACAGTCCCAGTGACTTTCCTCTGCCAGCACCAAGCACTTACCTTTTGACAGACTCCTTAGGGGGAAAAACTAGCACTTTTTTCTCAAAATTGGCACATGATCACCCAGGACAAATGGGTCTTGAATATAGTGTCCCAAGGCTACAGGTTCCACTTTAACACCCTGCCAAGGGCAAAAGGTATGCCAGACCTGCCACACAATCAATGGGCAGAGGCACAAAAACAAGTTTCATCCCTCATGGACATGAGGGCTATTCAGCAAGTACCACAGCAAGAGCAGGGACAAGGATTTTACTCAAGACTTTTCTTGGTACCCAGAAAAGACAAAGCCTCGAGAGCAATACTGGACCTGTCTATTCTAAATACATTTCTAGACGTTCCAAAATTCAAAATGTTGACTCTGCAGCAGCTTCTGTCCATGCTGGGCAAGAAGGCTTGGCTTGTAACTTTGGACCTAAAAGAGGCATACCTGCATATTCCAATCAGACAATCTTGCAGAAGATACCTCAGATTCATAGCTGGCTCAATGCACTACCAATTCTCTGCACTGCCCTTTGGCTTATCTACTGCGCCCAGGGTCTTCACAAAATGCCTGGCACCTGTAATTGCCTTTTGCTACAGAGGAATTCAAATATATCCTTACTTGGACAATTGCCTTATTCAAGCAGAGAACAAGGACATTCTACTAAAGCATCTGCCGTTTGTAATAATATTACTAATTTGCATAGGGTACACAGTAAACGAAAAGAAATCAAAACTAGTACCCTCTCAAGAGGTAATATTCCTGGGTGCAAGCTTAAATACAACTGCCCAGATGGCTTCTCACACCAGACCAACAAAGGCAACTGACTTCTTATGCCAAAATGTTGGCAACAAAGACCCAGTTTATCTGCAAGAGAAATTCTGCAGGCTTTGGGCTTCATGCCATCCTGCATTCTGCTAATTCCATATGCCAGACTGCATATGAGGAAACTATAATGGTATCTAATAAGTGTTTGGACTCAACATTGTCACAGCCTGGAAACATTAATTACCCTCATTCCTTGCTTGCAACAGGAGTTTTGATGGTTGGCACAGGCCTGTCACCACAACAAGGGACAGCCATTCATCCTACCAACAGCCAGGCAGTCAACAACAGATGCTTCAGATTATTCCTGGGGGGCCCACATGGCAGGAAAATGTATTCAGGGCACATGGCCCACAAGCCAAAGGCATCTTCATATCAAAAAGATGCTAGCTGTTCAGAATTCCCTGACAGCTTTCAAGGATCTGCTCCATCCAGGACAACTACTGATGAGGAAGGACAATACTACAGTCATGTGGTACATAAACAAATAGGGAGGTACTCATTCCTACCCCCTCTGCAGACAAGCCATGACTTTGTGGGACACAGCATTGACTTATCAAGTACACCTGCAAGCACAATTCCTGCCAGGAAAGAAAAACACTCTGGCAGATGAACTAAGCAGAAACCTCGTGTATCCCCACGAGTGGAAACTGGATCCACAAGTCTTTAGCATGATAATAAAGAAATGTGAATGCTCAGACATAGATCTGTTTGCCTCCCCTCACATCTGCCAACTACAGAGATTCTGCACAAGGAAGTATCACAAGCAAGCATGGAAAGTGGATGCTCTATCATTCAGCTGGAACAACCTTACAGTATATGCCTTTCCTCCACTGCCTCTCCTCCCCAAGGTACTCCTAAAGGTCGGACAAGAGAAGTCAAAATGATTGATTGCTCCAGACTGGCCCCACCAGCACTGGTACCCAATCCTAAAGAGCTTGTCTCAAGGCCCAGCCTGGACATTGCCTCTAATTCCTCATTTACTGACCCAACGAAACAATCAGATCCTGCACAGCCAACTCAGAACCCTAAATCTAGCAGCATGGCAGATAATGTAGCCATTAAGAACACACCTCTTTCTAAAGCAGTGATGGATGTTATTTTGGAGGCCAGGAGGCCCAGTACCAGAAAATCTTATGCAGAAAAATGGAAAAGATTCTGTGCTTGGAACCAGGCGCAAGGAATTGACACGTTTGTACCAAATATTCCTCAGATTTTACAATACCTTACTGAGATGCTAGACAAAGGCCTATTATTTTCATCAATTAAAATCCATGCCTCTGCCATTTCAGCTCATTACAATAGGGAACCACCACTTTTTCACATCCGTTGCTAAGACAGTACCTCAGAGGGGCCAAAAACATAAGACCTCCAAGGAGAGCACCAATACTTGCATGGGACCTGAATTATGTCTTGGAAAAACTCACACTGCTGCCTTTTGAGCCAGCCAATACAGCTGAAATAAAGTTCTTATCTTGGAAAACAGCTCTGCTCCTAGCAATAACCTCTGCAAGATGAGTCTGAGTTACAGGCACTCATGGCTGTGGAACCTTTTATCATTTTCCATCCAGACAGGGTTTCTCTGAGAACAAACCCGACATTTATGCCTAAGGTAATGTCCAGTGTGGCCCTTAACCAAACCATTCATTTGCCTACCTTTTATCCAAACCCACAGAATAAGGGTGAGAGACTCCTGCATTCTTTGGAAGTACACAGACAGCTATGCTTCTACTTGGACAGAACTAAAGCTTTCAGAAAGACTGAGCAACTTAGTAGCATATGCTGCAGGATCACAAGGAAAGGCGATCTCAAAGCAGACTATTTCAAAATGGATAGGCCACTGCATTCGTTTCTGCTATTCACAGCATGGCAAATCAGTGCCTAAGGGCATTAGGCCTCATTCAACCAGAGCAGCAGCCACTTCAGCAGCCTTCCTTAGAGGAGTACCAACCAAAGACATTTTAGAGGCTGCAACTTGGGAGTTCAGTGCACACTTTTACCAAGCACTACCATTTACCTCTCTACTCTAAATCTAGAGTAGGCTTTGCCACTGCAGTTCTGCAGGGCCTTATAGCCTCTCCTAATCCTATTTAGACCCAGCCACCCAACCTCAGCTTTGGGATTCAACCCAAGTGTAATGACTGCAACAGTGAAACACGATGAACATAGTACAGTTGTGTACCTACCATAAATGTAGATGTTCGAGTGTATTCACTGTTGCAGTCCAGGTTACCCACCCACCATCCCCCTTTTCTTTGCTGGGACTTATCTGTACTTATCTGTACTTATCTGTACTTGTCTATCCTGTACAACCTATGTGGTGTATTTGCTTGTAGAGGAAGGAAATGTTTATTTTTGTGCATGCATACTTACTGGCATAATTTTCAGCCTACCAATTTGGGGGCACCTGACATCTGAGGCAAGAAAAACTGAAGAAAATGGCGTCGGCTGCATCTTTTATACCCCTGGCCCACTGACGTCAGGGAAGAGGCGACAGCAACCGACGCCAGACCTGGACTTGGAATTCAGGCCGACTGCAGGTAGCCTGCCAGCAGGATAACCCAAGTGTAATGACTGCAACAGTAAATACACTCGAACATCTACATTTATGGTAGGTACACAACTGTACTTTACCCAACCAGCCATCCAGACCTGCATTTTAAAGAGTGCAAGGGAAGTTGCTGTTATAATTTTTCCTTTACAGATCCTTTTTATTCATGACTTAAATTACAAGGGCAGAGCAGATGCATTACATAGGTAGGCAGAGTCTGTATGTTTCCAGAAGGAAACTGGAATGTCTGGAGAAGAATCTGTGTATATATATATAGGGAAAATTTGAAAACCATGCAGATTGTAACCAGATGTTAGGTTTAAACGTTTAACCTTACAGGTGGAAAACTTTGTACTGAGTCTCTCTTATCATTAAGGGAAAAAATTCAGGGTTTCGGTGCGTACATATTGGGAGGTTTAGTTGTGTCATGTAGAGTAGACAGTACAACTGAGACTTTTTTTGCCCTAAAGAATTCCTGTTAAATGCAAATGTTTAATTAAATTCCTTGTAGTTGCACACAGTGAAAAACTTAATGTTGGAAAAACAGAATGTCCAAATGGATTAGATGGTCTGAAGTATATATTTAGGAAACTAAATGTTTGCCGTTGTGTTCTGTTTTCATGTGTTCTCTCTTTTGTGATTGCAGATGCAGTACCTCTTTTCTTAGAGCTCCTACATTCACCACATCAGAATGTTTGTGAACAAGCAGTATGGGCCCTCGGAAACATCATAGGTAGGCCATAATAAGAGGTTTAACTTTGGTGTAAGTTTTTTTAATGTAACATTTTTGTGGTCTGTTAAATTTCCGATAGTAATGCTGGATAATGTTCATGGAAGGGTTCTCTTCAGCGGTTTAAACAAGTTTTCTGATTGCCAGTAGGCCAACATTTGATGTCATCGATTTTCTATTAAAACTTGTCATCAAATTCTTTCTTGAAGGTATGGAATTGATGGAGCTGAGTTTGAGTCTGTTCTGTAGGCTTAGAAGTCCTTGAAATATGAAATTGTCACATTCACAGTGTGTTTGTTAAGGTTGAGTGTACTGTTGTGTTGTGGTCACCAGCAAGATTTTTAAGGAAATGGCTTCATGTAGTAAGGGGGTCCTGTGTTGCTGTGAATATCAGATAGGAGATCTCTTCAAAGAAGAAAAGATGTAGAGGAGAGTTGTATTCTTTACAAAGATGAGTCTTGAAGCCTTTTGATTCTGTTTGTGAGATCTCATTGTACCTTCTACATTTGTACTGTATGATGTGTGAGTAAGGGGGTCTGTATCACTTCATCATAGTGACACTTCAGCGAACAGTATTATGTCGGAAATGCCGTTCATCGAATTCCACTCGTGGGGGGTGCCTATACCAACTCCAAGATCGCACTGTAGTGTGGAAAGGGCAGACATCAGATCTTCAGTGTATTGCAATATCAGTGTGAGCAGTTCAAACGGCATGTTTGATGTAAGTGCACTGAAAATGCTGTTCGCTGAACTGATAGGTACCCGTGAGTAGGTTACAGAACAGAGAACAATATTCCTTAACTTGTCTGTGTGAAGTGTTGCTAGATAGATTTCTTGTATGGCTGTCAGTACCTTGGTGGGTCATTTGGGCATCTCATGTTTTGTAGACTGCAGTAGCTATGTGGATATGAAGTGAAATGTCACCTACAAGGACTCCCACAAGTCTTGCCCCTTAACATTTTTTATGGATCCCATGCCTATAGCCCATCAACTCATTTGTTCCTTCCTCGAGTGAGACAGTGGCATCCCTGGACTAAGTGAGAGACCTGCAGCCAATCAATTCCTATCTGGAAAGTTTAGCAGCCTATTCATTCTCTGTGGAAGAGGAGTCTGGCATGAGGAATCGAGCTAGATGCTGGTCGTGTAGCCTTCCTCTACTTGTAGACAACTTGAAAGACTGTGTAAAGGCATGCTTGGTAAGGGAGAGGTGCACATACTTCCCATACATGCCTACTTCCATGACTTGGTGGTATGGTTACTGCTATAACATAGCAAACATGACCAGTGTCATTTGTGAAGGATCACCCGCTCCAACAGTAGGTGTTGCTAATGTGGCAGACCTAACCACATCTAACCTCACAGGATTGATATGCTGGTGTTAACCACTAAAACCGTTCCTCCACCTGACCCATCCAGCATAATTGTACCATTAGCTGTTGCCTGTCTGTAGTGTATACAGCTGGGTGGTGGTTGAAAAATGCTAGACTACGGGTGGGTGTGTGCATATGAGATGAGTGAAATGTGTATATGTGTGTGTGTGTGTGTTTGTATGGATTCACTACACAATCTCGAAATACTGAAATATCGAAGGTCGGTATCTCGAGACTGTATAGCCGAAATACCACTTAACCGAAACCCACAATTGCGAAAATCAAAATCTTGACCATACACACACCACCACACAAACACACATACACCTAGCTAACTACACTACAAGAAACAAAACACACACAAACACAACATAACATACGAACACACCTACCCTACCTATAAGCAGGGAGGAAAGCCCCCTGCACCCCCCATGTGGAAAACGGCACCCCCCACACACGCCCTACTTATGTATACTAACTCCGAGGTCACTAAACACATAAAACCCACCACTACGCACACACACAGACACTAAAACCCCTACCCAGTACCCTTACGAAAACACCACTTAACTGATTCCCCAGCTAAATCTACACACTGCACCACATGTCACAAAAGCGACACCACAACAGCGGATTCGACATTTCCACATTTAATGTAGTGCAGATCTGAAGTAGTTAACTTCATTTGATCAGCAACCTGTGGGTTTCGGATCCGATACGGATCCGAGCCGGCAGCATATCAAGCAAGAGATCCGAGCTCCAAGCTCCTTCTCCCTTACCTATACTACACTGCAACCTGCTTCCAATCCCCAGATCTCGTTTGCCGCAGCTTCGCCAGCATGGGATTTTTGAGCTCCAGGCAAGTTGTCAGGGTTTTTTGAAATTTTTGGTCTGTGTGCCCTTTTTGATATTTCTAGTAATTGTTAGTTTATCCCTCACTTTGGGTTTCCGTCATCGCTAGTTATTGTTTTTATGTAGTTTGAAAGTTGTTAACTTTCTGTTAGTGTAGGCCCCCATTTCCGCCCGTAGAGAGAGTGTGTGTTCCCTTAATATGTCGGAAAGCCAGAAAGTGACTTTCTCTCAAGTGCACAGAGTGTGGCCACAAGCTGTCACAAGCCGATGGTCACACACTGTGTAGTTTGCTTGGGGGTGTCCCATTTGTCATCAGACTGCAAAATTTGTGCAGCCTTCAACCCCCGAGCCCAGCGGGATTGCAAGAACAAGTTAATTCTGGCAGGTCTTCTACTCGCAGAATCAACTTCTGCCTTTTCTGCTGCTTCTTCACCAGCCACGGCTGTGGCTGTCCAGCCTTCAGGCCCCCTCCCCTGTCTGGGACTCACCCTCCCACCTTAGCCACAGGGAGAGAGAGAGAGGCCAAGAAAGAATAAAATAAAAACAGTTAGACAGAGACATTCAGAGAAAGAAAGATAGAGAGAAGGGCCACAAGCGGCAGGCCGAGTTGGATCCAACAGCCCCTCCCGCTAAGGTAATTTTGTCTCCTGCGAAAGTTACCAGGCCATCCTCTCCTGTGCTCCATTCACCATGTTTTTCTCCGGAGCCAGAGGAGGAGGCTAGACCACCCTCGAGGTGGTCTTCGCGTCGGCTCTCCCAGCCAACGTCGGTGGCATCCTCTAGATAGAGTCAGAGCATCTCTGAAGCAAAATTCACAAACCAACTCTTCCTGCGCGTGGGTAATGCACGGCCCCCAATGATAGCAATACAGCAAAAAACAAGATTGGAGCCAGCAAGTAGTGATCAAAAAAACTGTATTGCAGTTAAAGCATCACAGCAGACAAAAACACATACCGGTTTCGGCTGGTAAATTACACAGCCTTCATCAGTGTATCAAAACTCAAAGTATTTCATGCCTATTAAATATGCAAGCATACAATTCCATTGGTGGAAAATTTATAAATATTCATTAAGTCCTGGAGGGAAAAGCCCACCCAGCTTAGTGATCCACCATCTCTGAAGCAGACATGGATCGGATGATGCGAAGGTTTCTACAAATTCACCTGCAGATGGGGGTGTTGCTGCCCCCCCCTTCCAGTGCGGGGAGTTCGGCTCCGTTTTTCACCCACGATAGCTCCTTCTCCGATCCACCATCAGATATTGGAGTCTATGGATCCGAGAAGACGCAGAGTCGGGGTCGGCGCCGATGGTACCTTTGGCCTCAGCAGGCCATGCCCTTGAGTCAGTCTGATCCGCTTTCGGACTCGAGCTCTCTGAGCCGAGAGTCAGAACCAAGGGGTTGAGTGTCTTCGGCTCCGTTGTGGTCGGGACATACCGTCCCTTTGGGCCTGGCCATTCCAACTTCAGCTCCGATCCCTTTGTCGGATCCAAGGGTCACGGCTACCCTCACCACCAGTTTCAGGGAGGCCGGTTCTCCCTCTGCATTCATTGTGGAGAGGGTTCTCTCTGATGGATCAAGACCCCTCACTCTGTCCTCGAGGTCCATCCCTGCTCACTCGCACCTGGGCTTGTCTTCCATCATTGAGTCCCCCCAGGGACAGCCTGTGTCTATTGCGCCCCAGCCAGTTCCCTTGGAGGAACATGAAACCATTTGTAAGCCCTCCCTGGAGAGTCCACCAGAGGAGGTCCCTCACAAAAGCCAGTGTAAAAGGAGGCACTTGGACTCCCCCGAGTCCCTCACTGAGGATACCGACTTGGAGGAATGGGAAGGTTCCCCCAAATCACCCCCTGAAGACGTCTCCTTTGGAGACATTATGGAAATCCTTCGCCAGGGTGGGGGGGGGGGGTGGTCCGCCCAAAAACCTTCCTGTGCGAGTCTGTATTCCTGAAGACATTCGACACAGGCCCATCTACCTCTTGGGTGTCCCCCCCCCCCCGCAGACCCTCTGGTGGACCTTATCACCACCAGAGCTTAGAAGGAACCGGACACTGTGGAGCCAATACCCAAAAGGCCTGACAAAATATTGAGCCCACCGGCAGATAGAGTGTCTTGGAACAAAGGTTCCCCGGTTGATGCCATGGCGGTGGTGGCAGCTGCAAAAAAGGAACTCGCCTAAGGACGTTCCTGTGTCAACCGTCTTTGAAAGTGGACTTTTGCTTCATCTACCTTTACTATAAGGGCGCTGAATTACTTGGCCCACTAATTCGACTGCAGCAGGACCTCGTGAAAGAGTATGCCGAGTCTCCCCCGGAGTCCGTGTCTGCAGAGGATAAATGGACCTTCTCTGCTCGTATGGCCACTGTCAAGTCTTTGTCCAGTATGTCCATGCGTTTACTCCCTCATGCCACCGAGGGAGCCACCAGGGCTAGCGGGTCTGGTATCGACTTAAGGCGTCACGCCTTGATCCGTCTTTGTGATTTTTCGGAACCCTTCAAGGCGTCCTTCGCTAACGCACCTTTTGATGGTTTGACCCTATTTGGGAGGAATGTCCGCGATATGCTTGTCCAGAGCAAGAAAGATGGGAAAACGCTGTCAGCCATCGGGATCCGCTTCTCTAACCCTCAAAGGTCCTTTTCCAGGAACCAGCGAGGGCAAAAGAAACTTTGGTTCCGGAAAACTCAGCAGTCCCGGAACGCTCAGGACTCCTCCCCCAGAGGCAGAGGGGGACAAGGTGGACACCAGCCCAGAGGCAGAGGGGGGCCGTAGAACTTTTGAGTCACTGGAACCTTTTTTAGATAGACACGTGCAGCAACCCTGAGGGGTTGTCTGACTGCTCTTCTCTTGAGGCAGTCGGGGGGGCATTTTTCGATGCACCTAGCCCAATGGGAATCCATCATGACAGATCGCTGGGTGCTTCGAATAATATCCAGAGGCTATTCTGTACCCTTCATAAACACCCCTTACACAAGGCGCCTCCCGGATTTCCCACCTGCTCAGAGGGAGGCCGCGACCTTGGAAATAGTAAAGATGCTATTTTATCGTTAAGAATGTTCATACGTAATGTAGTATTAAAATCAATGTATGATGATGATAATACGTATAATAATGTACATCCCAAAACCATCTTAAGACGTAACAGTACATTTACACCCCATTTGTCAGCGAGTGCAGAAATATTTGTTAAGGCTGTAGAAAAGGCTTTATATGATGAGACGTCTTTTACCAATAAGGTTAGTCATGGGAACTTGTCCAAAGTAGAACAGTTAGCCATGCAGGAGCTGAGAAACAATGTGAACATTACAATAAGACCTGCTGATAAAGGCGGACCGGTAGTTGTATTAGATACTGAATACTATACATGTAAAATGTTACAGATGCTGGAGAGCACCTCGTATGAAATTTTTGACAAGGAAGGTGTTTATTCTTTGCAATAAAATATCTTTGATACTTTGAATGTAGAAGCATGAACATAATTAATGACGATCTGTATCAATATTTTTTAGTACAATATCCATTGATACCAACCATCACCGGCTTGCCGAAAGTACATAAAAATCTTTTACAACCAGAATTTAGACCGATTGTGTCCGGCTCTGGATGGCTAACAGAACCTATGTCCATCTATTTAGATACTGAGTTAAAAACTATACTGAAGTCTCATAAATATGTATTGAGGGACTCTGAGCATTTCCTTCATGATTTGTTCTGCTGTTTAGAAAACATTGCTAGTTTGAATGATATATTGTTGGTCACCAAACCGT